>NC_057800.1:692253329-692255719 GCF_018294505.1 Triticum aestivum
CATCGTCGTTGTCGCCCCTGCCCCGCCCCTCCATCGCCGTCGCCGTCGCCACCCACCACTGTCGTTTTTTTATTAGTAAAGTTTACATATTTGTTTGTTCATATATAATCTGGAAAGACAGGATGAAGAAGCGGGCTACGACGATGATCAAACAATGGAGGAAGGACACCGTGATGACGGCTCCGGTGACCGAATGGAGGAGGAAGGACACGATGGTGACGGCTCCGGTGACCAAACAGAGTCCGGCCAGGTATATATATTAATTAATTAAGCATGTGCTGACTATAGCTAATTGATGCATTAATTGTTTTTGGTATGTACACATATTAACTCTCTTCTTTTTCTTATTTTCTAGCCCTCCGGATCAAGCAACACTTCGGTAACGAAACGAGGTCCGAAGAGAAAGTTGCGCGCAGATGAAAGGTACACGATCATCGAAATTGATCGCGCTGGCCAACCAATTGAACCCCTCCGGACCAAGCAAAAATTTAATGCTCGGTGCGGGGTTCTAGTTAGGGACATGATCCCGATCAGCATCAAGCAATGGTTGAAGCCTAAGGACAAAGACTCTCAAGTGTCTTATGTCAGCGATAGGCAGAAAGCTGATCTTTGGACCGCGCTGCAGGAAAATTTCACCTTCCCGCCAGAGGAGGATCCGGAGAATCTAGTTAAAAAGCCAATGATCAAGGCTTATGCTCTTAAGAAGATGTCTAAGCTATTCAGGAGGTGGAAGAATGAGCTGAAATTCATCGGCCGATTTGAGAAGATCAAAGGTCAGTGGCCCGCATTTGTCACCAAAAAGAAATATGAGAGAGCAGTGAAGATGTCAGCGACAAACAAGAAAAATGTTGCAAAGAAGAAGCATCACCATCACACGGGGTCAGGTGGCTACCTGAAAGCCCAGCCGTTGTGGGACAAGGCTGAGAATGACCTCATTGATAAAGGGATCGAACAGAGACGTGACGCTAGCCAGACCGTTGCAGGACTTGGTTCTTCGGGGTTGGGGTGAAATTGGACCCTATAACAGGGAAGTGCGTTTGGACCAACGAGCAGCTGAACACACCCATCGAGAAGCTTCAGGAGTATATCGAAAAAGCGTAGCAAGGGACGTTCGTTCCGGACAGAGAGAACGACGAGCTCACAGAGGCCCTCGGGAATCCTGAGCAATCCGGACAGACATGAGGTACGCCAGGCTCCCTTTCGTGGAAAGCTGGATTTCCCGAAGCAGGCGGTTACAAACGCCGGGAGAGAAAGAAGAAAAAGGAGTTGACCCAACTACAGGCGTTGCATGCAAGGGTACAAGCACTAGAGGAACGAGATGAAGTTCACAGCACGCGACCTGCCAAAGCTACACCTAAAGCTACCCCGCCATCTCAGCGGAGAAGCAACGTGGCTTCCACGGAGCTGCTTCAGGATCCTGTCTTCACGGCTCCTGCTAGCTACCCCACGGATGCTATCATGGAGTCTCAGCATTGCCACCTTATGACGCAGTGGATGAATTCGAAAGTCGGCTGTTGGCTCTGTTGCACCTCCTGAACCTGGCGCAACTTTTCACTGCCGGCCGATCCCAGAAGGATATGCTAGGGTGATGGTGGATGAAACCATAGAAGGATTTGAGGACCTCGCGCTTGACCACCCTACGGGTGACGAGGAGACTAGGCTGGGTTCTTGTCTGAAGACTCCATGCCTATGGCTGAAAGAGCTCATCAACCTTCCGAACTGGACGCCTTCGCCTCCTCCTCCTCCTCCGGCGAGTCAGGGCACTCCGCCTCCTCCTCCGGCGAGTGATCAGGGCACTCAGCCTCCTTCTCCGGTGCATGGCGACACTCCGCCTCCTTCTCCGCCTGCGCCGGTGCACCCGAGCAGCCAGCCTCCTCCTTCTCCGCCTCGCCAGCAAGGGCAAAAGAGACCCGCCGCCGCTCCAGCTGCTCCGGCGCGTCGTGTTGGAACGTAGTAATTTCAAAAAAATTCCTACGCACACGCAAGATCATGGTGATGCATAGCAACGAGGGGAGAGTGTGATCTACGTACCCTTGGTAGATCGACAACGGAAGCATTTGGTTGATGTAGTCGTACGTCTTCATGGCCCGACCGATCAAGTATCGAAACTACGGCACCTCCGAGTTTTAGCACACGTTCAGCTCGATGACGATCCCCGGACTCCGATCCAGCAAAGTGTCGGGGAAGAGTTCCGTCAGCACGACGGTGTGGTGACGATCTTGATGTACTACTATCGCAGGGCTTCACCTAAGCACCACTACAATATTATCGAGGACTATGGTGGCTGGGGGCGCCGCACACGGCTAAGAATAAGATCACGTGGATCAACTTGTGTGTTTCTGGGGTGCCCCTGCCTCCGTATATAAAGGACTAAAGGAGGGGTGCGGCCG
>NC_057800.1:692255955-692266478 GCF_018294505.1 Triticum aestivum
ATTCGCGGAGGAAGGAAAAGAGAGAGAGGGGACGGCCCCCTCTCCTTATCCTATTCGGACCAAGGGAGGGGAGGGGGCGCGCGGACCATGTTGGGCTGCCTCTTCTCTTTTCCACTAAGGCCCATTATGGCCCATAACGCTCCCGGGGGGTTCCGGTAACTCCCGGTACTCCGGTAAAATCCCGATTTCACACGGAACACTTCCGATATCCAAACATAGGCTTCCAATATATCAATCTTTATGTCTCGACCATTTCGAGACTCCTCGTCATGTCCGTGATCACATCCAGGACTCCGAACAAACTTCGGTACATCAAAATGCATAAACTCATAATATAATTGTCATCGTAACCTTAAGCGTGCGGACCCTACGGGTACGAGAACAATGTAGACATGATCGAGACATGTCTCTGGTCAATAACCAATAGCGGGACCTGGATGCCCATATTGGCTCCTACATATTCTATGAAGATCTTTATCGGTCAGACCGCATAACAACATACGTTGTTCCTTTTGTCATCGGTATGTTACTTGCCCGAGATTCGATCATCGGTATTCCAATACCTAGTTCAATCTCGTTACCGGCAAGTCTCTTTACTCGTTCTGTAATACATCATCCTGCAACTAACTCATTAGTTGTAATGCTTGCAAGGCTTAAGTGATGTGCATTACCGAGAGGGCCCAGGGATACCTCTCCGACAATCGGAGTGACAAATCCTAATCTCGAAATACGCCAACCCAATGTGTACCTTTGGAGACACCTGTAGAGCTCCTTTATAATCACCCAGTTACGTTGTGACGTTTGGTAGCACACAAAGTGTTCCTCCGGCAAACGGGAGTTGCATAATCTCATAGTCATAGGAACATGTATAAGTCATGAAGAAAGCAATAGCAACATACTAAACGATCGGGTGTTAAGCTAATGGAATGGGTCATGTCAATCAGATCATTCACTTAATGATGTGATCCCGTTAATCAAATAACAACTCATTGTTCATGGTTAGGAAACATAACTATCTTTGATTAACGAGCTAGTCAAGTAGAGGCATACTAGTGACACTCTATTTGTCTATGTATTCACACATGTATTATGTTTCCGGTTAATACAATTCTAGCATGAATAATAAACATTTATCATGATATAAGGAAATAAATAATAACTTTATTATTGCCTCTAGGTCATATTTCCTTCAGTCTCCCACTTGCACTAGAGTCAATAATCTAGATTACACACTAATGATTCTAACACCCATGGAGCCTTGGTGCTGATCATGTTTTGCTCATGGAAGAGGCTTAGTCAATGGGTCTGCAACATTCAGATCCGTATGTATCTTGCAAATCTCTATGTCTCCCACCTGGACTAGATCCCGGATGGAATTGAAGCGTCTCTTGATGTGCTTGGTTCAGTTGTGAAATCTGGATTCCTTTGCCAAGGCAATTGCACCAGTATTGTCACAAAACATTTTCATTGGACCCGATGCACTAGGTATGACACCTAGATCGGATATGAACTCCTTCATCCAGACTCCTTCATTTGCTGCTTCCGAAGCAGCTATGTACTCCGCTTCACATGTAGATCCCGCCACGACGCTTTGTTTAGAACTGCACCAACTGACAGCTCCACCGTTTAATGTAAACACGTATCCGGTTTGCGATTTAGAATCGTCCGGATCAGTGTCAAAGCTTGCATCAAAGTAACCATTTACGATGAGCTCTTTGTCACCTCCATATATGAGAAACATATCCTTAGTACTTTTCAGGTACTTCAGGATGTTCTTGACCGCTGTCCAGTGATCCACTCCTGGATTACTTTGGTACCTCCCTACTAGACTTATAGCAAGGCACACATCAGGTCTGGTACACAGCATTGCATACATGATAGAGCCTATGGATGAAGCATAGGGAACATCTTTCATATTCTCTCTATCTTCTGCAGTGGTCGGGCATTGAGTCTTACTCAACTTCACACCTTGTAACACAGGCAAGAACCCTTTCTTTGCTTGATCCATTTTGAACTTCTTCAAAACTTTGTCAAGGTATGTGCTTTGTGAAAGTCCAATTAAGCGTCTTGATCTATCTCTATAGATCTTAATGCCTAATATGTAAGCAGGTTCACCGAGGTCTTTCATTGAAAAACTCTTATTCAAGTATCCCTTTATGCTATCCAGAAATTCTATATAATTTCCAATTAGTAATATGTCATCTACATATAATATCAGAAATGCTATAGAGCTCCCACTCACTTTCTTGTAAATACAGGCTTCTCCAAAAGTCTGTATAAAACCAAATGCTTTGATCACACTATCAAAACGTTTATTCCAACTCCGAGAGGCTTGCACCAGTCCATAAATGGATCGCTGGAGCTTGCACACTTTGTTAGCTCCCTTTGGATCGACAAAACCTTCTGGTTGCATCATATACAACTCTTCTTCCAGAAATCCATTCAGGAATGCAGTTTTGACATCCATCTGCCAAATTTCATAATCATAAAATGCGGCAATTGCTAACATGATTCGGACAGACTTAAGCATCGCTACGGGTGAGAAGGTCTCATTGTAGTCAATCCCTTGAACTTGCCAAAAACCTTTTGCGACAAGTCGAGCTTTGTAGACAGTAATATTACCGTCAGTGTCAGTCTTATTCTTGAAGATCCATTTATTCTCAGTTGCTTGC
This sequence comes from Triticum aestivum, assembly GCF_018294505.1. NCBI lineage: Eukaryota > Viridiplantae > Streptophyta > Magnoliopsida > Poales > Poaceae > Triticum > Triticum aestivum. The sequence continues at coordinate 692,258,628 of NC_057800.1, forward strand.
CGATCATCGGGCAAGTCAACCAAAGTCCACACTTTGTTCTCATACATGGATCCCATCTCAGATTTCATGGCTTCAAGCCATTTTGCGGAATCTGGGCTCACCATCGCTTCTTCATAGTTCGTAGGTTCATCATGATCTAGTAGCATGACTTGCAGAACAGGATTACCGTACCAATCTGGCGCGGATCTTACTCTGGTTGATCTACGAGGTTCAGTAGTATCTTGTTCTAAAGTTTCATGATCATCATCATTAACTTCCTCACTCACTGGTGTAGGTGTCACAGAAACAGTTTTCTGTGATGCACTACTTTCCAACAAGGGAGCAGGTACAGTTACCTCGTCAAGTTCTACTTTCCTCCCACTCACTTCTTTTGAGAGAAACTCCTTCTCTAGAAAGTTTCCGAACTTAGCAACAAAAGTCTTGCCTTCGGATCTGTGATAGAAGGTGTATCCAATAGTCTCCTTTGGATATCCTGTGAAGACACATTTCTCCGATTTGGGTTCGAGCTTATCAGGTTGAAGCTTTTTCACATAAGCATCGCAGCCCCAAACATTCAGAAATGACAACTTTGGTTTCTTGCCAAACCCCAGTTCATAAGGCGGCGTCAACGGATTTTGATGGTGCCCTATTTAACGTGAATGCGGCCGTCTCTAGAGCGTATCCCCAAAACGATAGCGGTAAATCAGTAAGAGACATCATAGATCGCACCATATCTAGTAAAGTACGATTACGACGTTCGGACAAACCATTGCGTTGTGGTGTTCCGGGTGGCGTGAGTTGCGAAACTATTCCACAATTTTTCAAATGTACACCAAACTCGTAACTCAAATATTCTCCTCCACGATCAGATCGTAGAAACTTTATTTTCTTGTTACGATGATTTTCAACTTCACTCTGAAATTCTTTGAACTTTTCAAACGTTTCAGACTTATGTTTCATTAAGTAGATATACCCATATCTGCTTAAGTCATCTGTGAAGGTGAGAAAATAACGATATCAGCCACGAGCCTCAATATTCATCAGACCGCATACATCTGTATGTATGATTTCCAACAAATCTGTTGCTCTCTCCATAGTACCGGAGAACGGTGTTTTGGTCATCTTTCCCATGAGGCACGGTTCACAAGTACCAAGTGATTCATAATCAAGTGGTTCCAAAAGTCCATCAGTATGGAGTTTCTTCATGCGCTTTACACTGATATGACCTAAACGGCAGTGCCACAAATAAGTTGCACTATCATTATCAACTCTGCATCTTTTGGCTTCGACATTATGAATATGTGTGTTACTACTATCGAGATTCAATAAGAATAGACCACTCTTCAAGGGTGCATGACCATAAAAGATATTACTCATATAAATAGAACAACCATTATTCTCTTGATTTAAATGAATAACCGTCTCGCATCAAACAAGATCCAGATATAATGTTCATGCTCAACGCTAGCACCAAATAACAATTATTTAGGTCTAACATTAATCCCGAAGGTAGATGTAGAGGTAGCGTGCCGACCGCAATCACATCGACTTTGGAACCGTTTCCCACGCTCATCGTCACCTCTTCCTTAGCCAATCTTCGCTTAATCTGTAGTCCCTGTTTTGAGTTGCAAATATTAGCAACAGAACCAGTATCAAATACCCAGGTGCTACTGCGAGCATTAGTAAGGTACACATCAATAACATGTATATCACATATACCTTTGTTCACCTTGCCATCCTTCTTATCCGCCAAATACTTAGGGCAGTTCCGCTTCCAGTGACCAGTCTGCTTGCAATAGAAGCACTCAGTTTCAGGCTTAGGTCCAGGTTTGGGTTTCTTCTCTTGAGTAGCAACTTGCTTGCTGTTCCTTTTGAAGTTCCCCTTCTTCTTTCCTTTGCCCTTTTTCTTGAGACTAGTGGTCTTGCTGACCATCAACACTTGATGCTCCTTCTTGATTTCTACCTCCGCAGCTTTCAGCATTGCGAAGAGCTCGGGAATAGTCTTATTCATCCCTTGCATATTATAGTTCATCACGAAGCTCTTGTAGCTTGGTGGCAGTGATTGGAGAATTCTGTCAATGACGTAATCATCTGGAAGTTTAACTCCCAATTGAATCAAGTGATTATTATACCCAGACATTTTGAGTATATGCTCACTGACAGAACTGTTCTCCTCCATCTTGCAGCTATAGAACTTATTGGAGACTTCATATCTCTCAATCCGGGCATTTGCTTGAAATATTAACTTCAACTCCTGGAACATCTCATATGCTCCATGACGTTCAAAACGTCGTTGAAGTCCCGATTCTAAGCCGTAAAGCATGGCACACTGAACTATTGAGTAGTCATCAGCTTTACTCTGCCAGACGTTCATAACATCCGGCGTTGCTCCTGCAGCAGGCCTGGCACCCAGCGGTGCTTCCAGGATGTAATTCTTCTGTGCAGCAATGAGGATAATCCTCAAGTTATGGATCCAGTCCGTGTAATTGCTACCATCATCTTTCAACTTTGCTTTCTCAAGGAACGCATTAAAATTCAACGGAACAATAGCACGAGCCATCTATCTACAAACAAGCATAAACAAGCAAGATACTTATCAGGTACTAAGTTTCATGATAAATTTAAGTTCAGTTAATTTACTTAAAGAACTCCCACTTAGATAGACATCCCTCTAATCCTCCAAGTGATTACGTGATCCAAATCAACTAAACCATGTCCGATCATCACATGAGATGGAGTAGTTTCATTGGTGAACATCACTATGTTGATCATATCTACTGTATGATTCACGCTCGACCTTTCGGTCTCCGTGTTCCGAGGCCATATCTGTATATGCTTGGCTCATCAAGTATAACCTAAGTATTCCGCATGTGCAACTGTTTTGCACCCGTTGTATTTGAACGTAGAGCCTATCACACCCGATCATCACGTGGTGTCTCAGCACGAAGAACTTTCGCAACGGTGCATACTCAGGGAGAACACTTCTTGATAATTAGTGAGAGATCATCTTATAATGCTACCGTCAATCAAAGCAAGATAAGATGCATAAAAGATAAACATCACATGCAATCAATATAAGTGATATGATATGGCCAACATCATCTTGTGCTTGTGATCTCCATCTCTGAAGCACCATCGTGATCACCATCGTCACCGGCGCGACACCTTGATCTCCATCGTAGCATCGTTGTCATCTCGCCAAGCTTGTGCTTCCACGACTATCGCTACCGCTTAGTGATAAAGTAAAGCATTACATCACGATTGCATTGCATACAATAAAATGACAACCATATGGCTCCTGCCAGTTGTCGATAACTCGGTTACAAAACATGATCATCTCATACAATAAAAATCAGCATCATGTCTTGACCATATCACATCACAACATGCCCTGCAAAAACAAGTTAGACGTCCTCTACTTTGTTGTTGCAAGTTTTACGTGGCTGCTACGGGCTTAAGCAAGAACTAATCTTACCTACGCATCAAAACCACAACGATAGTTTGTCAAGTTGGTGTTGTTTTAACCTTCGCAAGGACCGGGCATAGCCACACTCGATTCAACTAAAGTTGGAGAAACTGTCACCCACAAGCCACCTATGTGCAAAGCACGTCGGGAGAACCGGTCTCGCGTAAGCGTACGTGTAATGTCGGTCCGGGCCGCTTCGTCCAACAATACCGCTGAACCAAAGTATGACATGCTGGTAAGCAGTATGACTTATATCGCCCACAACTCACTTGTGTTCTACTCGTGCATATAACATCAACATATAAAACCCAGGCTCGGATGCCACTGTTGGGGAACGTAGTAATTTCAAAAAAATTCCTACGCACACGCAAGATCATGGTGATGCATAGCAACGAGGGGAGAGTGTGATCTACGTACCCTTGGTAGATCGACAACAGAAGCGTTTGGTTGATGTAGTCGTACGTCTTCAAGGCCCGACCGCTCAAGTACCGAAACTACGGCGCCTCCGAGTTTTAGCACATGTTCAGCTCGATGACGATCCCCGGACTCCGATCCAGCAAAGTGTCGGGGAAGAGTTCCGTCAGCACGACGGCGTGGTGACGATCTTGATGTACTACTGTCGCAGGGCTTCGCCTAAGCACCACTACAATATTATCGAGGACTATGGTGGCTGGGGGCGCCGCACACGGCTAAGAATAAGATCATGTGGATCAACTTGTCTGTTTCTGGGGTGCCCCTGTCTCCGTATATAAAGGACTAAAGGGGGGGTGCGGCCGGCCTAGGAGAGGCGCGCCAGGAGATTCCTACTCCCTCTGGGAGTAGGATTCCCCCCCAATCCTAGTTGGAATAGGATTCGCGGAGGGAGGAAAAGAGAGAGAGGGGCCGGCCCCCTCTCCTTGTCCTATTCAGACCAAGGGAGGGGAGGGGCGCGCGGCCCATGTTGGGCTGCCTCTTCTCTTTTCCACTAAGGCCCATTATGGCCCATAACGCTCCCGGGGGGTTCAGGTAACCTCCCGGTACTCCGGTAAAATCCCGATTTCACCCGGAACACTTCCGATATCCAAACATAGGCTTCCAATATATCAATCTTTATGTCTCGACCATTTCGAGACTCCTCGTCATGTCCGTGATCACATCCGGGACTCCGAACAAACTTCGGTACATCAAAATGCATAAAATCATAATATAACTGTCATCGTAACCTTAAGCGTGCGGACCCTACGGGTTCGAGAACAATGTAGACATGACCGAGACATGTCTCCGGTCAATAACCAATAGCGGGACCTGGATGCCCATATTGGCTCCTACATATTCTACGAAGATCTTTATCGGTCAGACCGCATAAAAACATATGTTGTTCCTTTTGTCATCGGTATGTTACTTGCCCAAGATTCGATCGTCGGTATTCCAATACCTAGTTCAATCTCGTTACCGGCAAGTCTCTTTACTCGTGCTGTAATACATCATCCCGCAACTAACTCATTAGTTGCAATGCTTGCAAGGCTTAAGTGATGTGCATTACCGAGAGGGCCCAGAGATACCTCTCTGACCATCGGAGTGACAAATCCTAATCTCGAAATACGCCAACCCAACATGTACCTTTGGAGACACCTGTAGAGCTTCTTTATAATCACCCAGTTACGTTGTGACGTTTGGTAGCACACAAAGTGTTCCTCCGGCAAAAGGGAGTTGCATAATCTCATAGTCATAGGAACATGTATAAGTCATGAAGAAAGCAATAGCAACATACTAAACGATCGGGTGCTAAGCTAATGGAATGGGTCATGTCAATCAGATCATTCACTTAATGATGTGATCCCGTTAATCAAATAACAACTCCTTGTTCATGGTTAGGAAACATAACCATCTTTGATTAACGAGCTAGTCAAGTAGAGGCATACTAGTGACACTCTGTTTGTCTATGTATTCACACATGTATTATGTTTCCGGTTAATACAATTCTAGCATGAATAATAAACATTTATCATGATATAAGGAAATAAATAATAACTTTATTATTGCCTCTAGGGCCTATTTCCTTCACGTCGTAGTCCTTCTCCTCCGCCTCGTAAGCATGCACGAAAGAAGATAGCCGCAGCCGCTCCGTCTGCTCCGGCGTCTAGCAGTACAGTCAGAGGCGGGAGGCAATACAGATATGGTCCTTCTTTGAAGACTACGCCGAAGATACCATATGAGAGGACCATGGAGGAAAATGCGAATATCGTGCGAGCCAAAGTGACGAACTTGTTTGAAGGGGTGAAAGCAAAGAAACATCCACCTCCGGAGGAGAAGATAGATCCGGTGAAAGCGAAGCGCACTCTGGCTGCCCTGAAGAAACCACCAAAGTCTCCGCCGAAAGCCAACTATGACCGCATTATTGAAAAGTCATTTCTCGAAGCGAAGCAGTCAGGAAGTACTATCAGTGATCAAAGGTTAGCGGAACGACGAGCTGGGAAACAAATTGCCCAGCTCGGCAAACAAGCGGACCAATCGTGCCCCCCGCTCAAGGTGTCTAGCGACATCGTTGCTAATGATCCGAGGATGGTGCCCGGTTATAGAAATATTGGAGATTAGCTGACCGACGATGTACATTATGATTTCTTGGAGGTGGACGAACACAAATATGAGTACAGGAAGCCTCTCATCAAAGATGAAAAATCTCTAACAACGATGATGCGAAGATTCCATGATTGGTACATGAAAACCTGCAGAGAGTCTGGGGGGACAAATACATTGGCGTTGTTCGTTAAAGAGCATGACCTCGTTGGAATTGATCCGTTGCATGTTCCATTTGAGGAGGTCTTCCAGTTTTTCAATCAAATGGCCCTCAATAAATTAACGGTCACTTGCTACTGTCTGTAAGTAGTACTATTTATGTCATTAAGTCTATATATAGGTCAGCTCTTTCATTGCATGTATTTTTAATTATCCTCACTATATTATGCAGATTGAAGATCGCCGAATTGAAGAAAAGGCAAATCGGTGATATTGGGTTCATTAACACAAATCTCATAGATGCAACTGATGTTAAATTTCATGCCGAAGATACCGAGGCCAACTTGCTACGATTGTTGGTAATAAATGAAAACAAAGATATAATACTCTTTCCTTACAACTTCAAGTGAGTGTTATTGTCTTGTGCATATTCGGTTTCCCTTATTAGTCCAGGTTATAGTAATGTAATTGATGAGTTATGTATGCGTGCGCAGCTTCCACTATATTCTCCTAGAGATTAAGCTTGAGCGGGGACTAGTAACTGTCTTAGACTCAAGACGAAAAGATCCTAAGGAGTATGCGGACATGACTGAAATGCTCGAGAATTAAGTTAAATCAATCATTATCGCACTATATCAACAACTTTGTTCATTTCCTGATAACAAGTAATTGTTTTCTTTGTCTGGTAGGGTTTGGAGAAAATTCAAGAAAAAAGCTCCGGGATTGCCGAAGAAGCTGCAATTTAGACACCCGAAATTAAGTACTACTTGCATGTTCCGCGTATCTCCTAGTGATTCAAATGCTAGTTCCATCAATACCATTTATAGCATGCTTGCTTATCCGTTTGATTAATTGACCTCTATTTCTTGTAAAGTGGTTGTGGCAGGAAGCCGAGAATAATTAATGTGGATACTATGTTTGCGAGACCATCCGCCACACGACCTGTGAGCAGAGCAACTCTGACGAACAATATGAAGTGCGTACACAATAATATGCACAATTTTATTTTATTACCATCATTTGTGTTGACTCCCTTCTTCAAATTAGATCTTTCGGATGCGGGATGAGCTCCTACCACCAGATCGTATGCGAGCAATTCAAGAGGAATTGGCGGCATTCTTCCTTGACCACGTGATCGCTAAAGACGAAGAATACCATGTGGACGCTGAGTTCATATATAATTAGGAGATTATATTGTAAGAGATAATTATATTGTATAAATCACTACTGGAATAAGCTTATTTGCCGTCTGCCAGTTCTTTGTCGTCCGCTGGCGCACGGCAAAGAAGGTATTTGTCGTCCGCTTACAGAAAACGGACGGCAAAGAATAGGCTGATGGCAAAGACATGGCAAAGACATTCTTTGCCATCAGCCTGTTCTTTCCCGTCCGCTGGCTGAAGGCAAAGAGAGAGTTGGCCCCCACTAACGAGCTAATTGGAAAAAACTTAACGACCCCCCTCTTTGCCGTCTGCTAGCAGACGGCAAAGAGAAAACAAAGCGGATGGCAAAGGGTGGGCGGTCGGCAAAGAAGTAACCTGACTAACGGCCGAGCCCCACCCCGCCCCTTCCTCTCTCTGTTTCGCTCCTTCTCTCCTCCCCGACGACCAGAGCAGCCCCCGACGCCCGCCACCGCCCCCACCACCCGCCGCCGCACCCGCCACCCGCCGCCGCTTGCCCTGTCGACCCACCAC
>NC_057800.1:692267266-692267866 GCF_018294505.1 Triticum aestivum
CGCCACCGTCGCCGCCGCTCCGGTGAGTTATTTTTTTCTTCTGTTTTTTCTTTTTTTTGTTTAATTGTTAGTGTTAGATTTAGTGCTAGATATGTCTTACTGTTAGATTTGGTGTTAGATTCAGTTTAGTTTTAGTGCTAGAATATGTAGAAGGGGAAGAAGAAGAAGAGGGTAGAAGGGAGAAGAAGAAAGAAAAGAAGAGGAAGAGGAAACCCTAAACCCTAGTTTTAGTTATAGTTTTACTTTAGTTTTAGTTTCAGTTTAGTTTTAGTTTTATTTTTAGTTTAGTTTATTTTAGATTAGTTTTAGTTTTAGTTTTAGTTCAGAAGAAGAAGAAGAGTAGAAGGAGGAGGAGGAGGGAGGAAGAGGAGGAGTGAGAAGAAGAAAGAAAAGAAGAAGAAAGAAGAAGAAGAAAGAAGAAAGAAGAAGAAGAAGAAGAAGAAGAAGAAAGAAGAGGGGGAGGAGGAGGAGGAGGAAGGAGGAAGAGGAGGAGGAGAAGAAGAGAAGAAGAAAAGGCTGTCACATGCCCCGACCCCGACCCACACCCCGACCCCGACACCCCGACCCCGACACGCCACCTCGACACCCCGGCCCGACACC
>NC_057800.1:692965299-692983779 GCF_018294505.1 Triticum aestivum
CCTAGGCTCTCCCACTCGGGGGCTTAGCTGCAGTCCAGTACCCGCCTAAGTTTAAAAAATCCTACCGAGTGGAGAGCAACCCTCCCACTCGGAGGCTTACCGGCAGTCCGGTACTCGCCTAAGTTTGAAAAAATCCCACCGAGTGGAGAGTAATCCTCCCACTCGGGGGCTTAGCTGCAGTCTGGTACTCACCTAGGCTCTTCCACTCGGGGGCTTAGCTGCAGTCCAGTACCCGCCTAAGTTTAAAAAATCCTACTGAGTGGTGAGCAACCCTCCCACTCGGAGGCTTAGCTGCAGTCCAGTACTCGCCTAAGTTTGTAAAATCCTACCGAGTGGGGAGCAACCCTCCCACTCGGAGGTTCGGAGCTACGCCACAAGTACAACGTGTGCTCCATCCCTATCCGCAAGGACGACGAGGTGCAGGTCAACTGCAACCTTCTCCTTCGGAGCTACGACACAAGTACAACGTGCGCTCCATCCCTATCCGCAAGGACGACGAGGTGCAGGTCGACTGCAACCTTCTCCATCGGAGCTACGGCACAAGTACAACGTGCGCCCCATCCCTATCCGCAAGGACGACGAGGTGTAGGTCGACTGCAACCTTCTCCTTCAGAGCTACGGCACAAATACAACGTGCGCTCCATCCCTATCCGCAAGGACGACGAGGTGCAGGTCGACTGCAACCTTCCCCTGCGGAGCTACGCCACAAGTACAATATGCGTTCCATCCCTATCCGCAAGGACGACAAAGCGCAGGTCGACTGGAGCCACCACTTCAGAGCTGCATCTCCAGCACAAAGTCCATTCGAAGGCAAAACGCAAGCGTTTTCGGAGATAAACCAAATTCGGATAAATCCTAAAGTTCCAAGCAGCAAACCAAAAGTATTCGAGCATCAAGCCCGAAAGATTTTAACGGTTACAGCAACCACTCGGCATTCCGAGGCAAATTTAAAGCAGATTCAAGTCTCGTAAGTTTGTTCACTCGGCGGGAGGAGGGCTGGCAGGCTCGACGAATTCGTCTAGGTCGATCCCATCCACGATCCGAGTAGCAGCAGCGATGAAAGTTCCCATGAAGGACTGGAAGTCATGCTTTTTGGTGTTTGCGACCTTGATCGCAGCCAGCTTGTCTTCACGAGCCTCCTTGAAGTGGACTCGCACCAAGGACAGCGCCACATCAGCACCACACCGGGCGGAGGACTTCTTCCATTCTTGCACTCGGTCAGGGATCTCGTTCAGTCGAGCCATCAGGGATTCCAGGTCATTTTGAAGCGTCGCCCTTGGCCAAAGCGGTGAGTCGATTCGGGAGACTACCTCCTTCAGGTGCACGAGGTAGCTTGTGGCGCTGGCGATACGGGACTCCAGTCGGAGCACGTTCATTGCAGTTTCGTTGCAAACTGGAGAAGCGATAGGGTCCAAACCCGTCTCGACCTTTCCAGTTTTCTCGTCAAAGTCTTGGCAGAATTCTGCAGCCAAAAATTAGTGAGTCGACCGAGCAGGATCCGTTCACAAGCATCAACACAGTCGGTTTAAAAGAAATACCTTCCAGCGTGAGATAGAGCTTCTTGGCAAGAGTCCTGAGATAAGCTTCCGTGTCATTCCTCTTGCAGATCACGGACTCCAGCTTTTCATTCAGGGAAAGCTTGTACTTCTTCAGACTAGTCACTTCACGGTTAGATTCATTGAGGCAAGATTTCAGCATGTTCACCTCCCCTTCCAGCGTTCCGACTGAAGCCAGCTTCTGGTCTGCGAGAGCAGTTTTATCTTGGGCTGCTTTTTGCGCGGCGGCGAGGTCCGAGTCCTTCTTCTCCAGAGCCAACTTCATTTTCTCTGCAAAAGAAGCAATCGAATCAAACAAGAGATCGAAGAAATATATTGAAAGACAGTCGACAGGCAGTTACCTTCCATACTAGCAGCTTCGTCTTGAGCTTTCTTCAGATTTTGCTGGGCCTATTCCAAGTCGAGGTTGAGTTGCCTCTGCTTCTCCTCAAGTTCATTGGAAATAAGAGTACAAGACTTCTGCAGAAGGAAAAAGACGGGTCAGTCGACAAGATCAAAGGTTGTTTACTTCCGAGTGAATAAAACCTAAAGAAGTTCGCTTAGACCCCAGCCGACTGCACACAGTCGACTGCGGACTCGGGGGCTACACCCAGCGGGTGCACTTGGTGTGCCCCCGCTGATTAAGACCAAACTCGACCGGTCCGCCCGGGTCAAGTCAAAAAAAAAATTGTTCAGACCCCATTCGACTGCAGGCAGTCGACTGAGGTCTCGGGGACTACACCCAGTGGGTGCACTTAGCGTGCCCCCACCGGTTCCGATCTCATTCGACCGGTCCGCCCGGGTCGAGTGGAAGAAAAGAAAGGAAGGTAAAACTCAGACCCCAGTCGACTGCCAGCAGTCGACTGCGGTCTCGGGGACTACACCCAGTGGGTGCACTTGGCATGCCCCCACCGGTTCAGATCCTACTCGCCCAGACCGAGTGGAAGAATGCAACTACCAAAGACAATAAAACACCCAGTGGGTGCACTGATTTGACGCAAACAACAGGAGATTGTATAGAAGAAAATTTTTCGGGTAGCATATCCTGATAGAGCAAGGTCGGTTGAAAGTCTACTTACCTGGACATTGGCCTAGAGAGCAGCGCTGGCGTCATAAGCAGCCTAGCTATTCTCATGCACCGTCTTCATCCGCTCCATCATCACGTCAGCTTGACGGATGGCTTCCGCGGCCGCTTCCGACTGGTTGTCCGGAACGGGGTAGTTGGTGAAAAAGAGAGCAGACGACCCAGGTGTGGCAGCTTGGAGCTCCGTGGCGTGGAGTTGGACGACTGAAGGAATCACCGGTGCAGTCGATGGTGCGGGGTGCTCACTCGACAAGGGTGCAGCGAAGGTTACAGAGGCCCTGCCCACGTCTTCAGGTTGACGGACGGGTGGTGTTGTTGTTGGCCCTTGCTGAGACATCCTGCCAGCTGCTACCTTCTTGCTCTTCCTGGGATTAAGAGCCACATCTTCATCATCATCTGGAAGATCGATGACGTTGGGTGGAGCTGCAAGACAGATCATTCGACCCCAAGTGAACCACTATAATGCAATCGACCAAGGAATCAAGAACAAGATCATAAGAGTTTATACCTGGGTTAGAGGTAACCGTGTCTTCCATCTCCTCGTCTCGATACTGGAGGGAAGAGGTTCCTGATGTAGCAGCACTGCAAGTGTCCGTACTCAGTCGGTTATGTTCTGTTACTCAAGTCGACGAAAAGAACAAGTTAGATGATTACCCGAAGATGGTAGGGACGGTCACTTTGATCCTGGGCAAAGCCTTGGGCAGTTTGGAGGAGGTGGCCTTCGGTGCTTTTGGAGCTGGAGGTGGCACAACCTTGGGCTGCTTTGGGGCCTTCTTAATCGGCGCTGGAGAAGATGTCCGGGGGCACTTCAAAGACTGCCCAGTCGGCGCGGTCGCTAGGTCCGGAGTGCTCGCCGGGTCGTGTGCGTGCTTGGATCTCCTCTCTCTGCGAGGAGGTGAGTCAACTTCTTCGTCATCGCTCGAGTCATCGCTCTCCTTGTCCTCCTCTACATCCGAGTGCCACTCGCCGCTCTCGCCCCCGCTCGCTCCCTCCTCGACGTCTTGCTCCTGCACTCCGTTGGGCATCGAGTACATGTCAATGAGAGCCTGAAAGAACAACAAGCAAAAGGAGTATAGTCGACCATCAACAAGGTGTCTCATAGTGAATCAGAAAGATATTTGAGAAAAAAGAATCATACCTGCTCCGGCTGACGCGAGTGGTCGAATGGAATTACCCTCCTAGGCCCCCGGGGGTTGTCTTTGTTGCTGGTGATTCCCATCAGCCACTTCTCCAAGATGTCCTCACTGACGTCCTCTGGGTGAATCTGAGTGGAGTCCTCGAGTCCAGAGTACATCCAGATCGGATGATCACGAGCCTGGAGCGGTTGGATGCGTTGACCGAGAAAGACCTCCAGCAGGTCCATCCCAGTCACCCCGTCGCAAACGATTTGGACGACCCGCTCGACCAACACCTTGACCTACGCCTTCTCTTCGGGAACCACCTTCAAGGAGGAGGGCTTCTCCACTCGAGCCAGGGAAAAGGGAGGAAGTCTGGTCGACTGACCCGGGGTCGGCTGATCCTTGCAGTAAAACCAAGTCGGCTGCCAGCCGCGGACTGAGTCGGGAAGGATCATCGCCGGGAAGGTGCTCTTGTTCCTCATCTGGATCCCCAGGCCCCCGCACATCTGGATCATGTGCGTCCTCTCATCACTCGGATTGGCCTTTTTGACCGATTGGGAGCGACAGGTGAAGATATGTTTGAAGAGGCCCCAGTGCGGTCGACAGCCCAAGAAATTTTCACACATTGACACAAAGGCGGCCAGATAGACTATGGTGTTTGGAGTGAAGTGGTGGAGCTGAGCCCCAAAGAAGTTCAAAAAGCCCCGAAAGAAAGGATCGGGAGGCAGAGAAAATCCGTGATCGACATGGGTGGCAAGGAGAACGCACTCACCCTCCCTTGGTTGCGACTCGGTCTCGTTCCCCGGGAGCCGCGCCGATTTGTGGGGGATCAGTCCCCCCTCCACCAGGTCGTCGAGGTCGTCCTGGCTGATCGTCGAGCGGATCCAGTCGCCCTGGATCCAGCCCGGCGGCAGGCCGGATCTCGACGAGGATCCGCCCCGGCTGGTCCGCTTGCCCTTCGCCTTCGTGGTCGCCTTCTTCGCGCGCTCCAGCGCCACCGTCTTCTCTTTCCCCATGGCGACGGATCGAGTTCGAGTGAGGGTCCGGCGACGGGAGTAGAAGCGAGCGTGGTGGAGAGGTCGGAGGAAGAAGAAAAGAGAATGGGAGCGCACGACGCAGAGACCCGGTGCGGTGCCTTTTATAAGGTCATTCGCCGAGTGACTGACTGGTAGGCCCAGGCGATCTAAACAAATCCCGCAACAGTCGCGCGCACAGTACGTGGCGAAAAAGGTGGCACAGAGGTCGAGGAGACCTGCCTAATCCGTCCCGATTACCATGGCCTCGCCCGTCTGGCACGCTTCCCGAAATTCGAATCCCGCGAAATCCGCGGAGAGCAGAGCAACTGGTCATACCGAAAACATCCTCCACATTATCATTTGGAATTCTACCGTGAAAGTTCATTCGACAAAAACTAAGAATGGACCAAGGCAACTGAAAAAGAAGTTGATGTTGTCTCCTCGGTTCATTGTTCCAGAACAAGTTATACTCACAGCACAAAGAATGAGTCGGAAGTGTTCCCGACTCCTTCCTCACTCAAACCCTGATCCATTCGGGGGCTAATGATGAAGCTATGTACCTAGGGTAGGGTCATGGATCTGTCCAAGATACCCTCCCCAAGGACATCTCTAAAGGAACCAGAAGCGGTCGGAGCAAAATCACCATCCACTCGACCGGGAAGCTATGTTCCACTCGACAGTATAGAAGACACTCGACTATGCGAACAACCACTCGACGATACGAGAAACCACTCGGAGTGTAGAAGGCCTAACGTCACTCAGGATGACAACGGTCGGTCATTCACTCTGCAACCTTAAAGATCATTTATACCTCTTTATTACCAGCGTTACCAGTAACGCCCTGCCTTAATGTACATTGAACCCTTTGTAACATGGGCTAGCTGGGGTCCTGGCGCACTCTATATAAGCCACCCCCCTCCTCCGAGACAAGGGTTTGCACCTTCTGTAATTCACACGCATATGTCCAGTCGACCGCCTCCGGGCTCCGAGACGTAGGGCTGTTACTTCCTCCAAGAAGGGGCTGAACTCGTAAAACTTGTGTGTACAACTCCTCTATAGTTAGGATCTTGCCTCTACATTCCTACCCCCCTATTCTACTGTCAGTCCTAGAACCACGACAGGCCATCCTCAATTCCCTTCGGTCTGAGTCGGTTGTGGAGGCAAAACACCGCGAAGGAGGCGGAGATGTTCGCCTACATGGATGAGGTCGAGCCGGAGGAGGATGAGCCAGAGCCCTCCTACCCGCCCGTCCAGCCGGCGCCCTGCACCGCCGTCCTGGACATCTCCGACGACAAAGAGTAGCTAGGGTAGTACGTCGATGTAGTACGTAGGATTCTTTTGCATGCCTTGTATGAATTTAGGGAATAAAATATGAGTGAGGCAGACGCAAAGTCGCTAATTTGAGACATCCATGGGCGTTTGAGGGGCCGAATTTACCAAGTCCGGCTGTAGATGCTTTAACATAACTAATAAAAACACCTTAAAAGGGAGCCCTCCGGCCGGCTAGAATTATTGGGGTGCAGTACCGATTAACCATCGACCTTGCTATAAGTACGACAGGATGCCCGTCCGACACTGTACGATTAGAGACAATTGTAGATAATTCAATCTGTGGGCCATAGCACTTAGAGATGATATGCTCTCTGGTCGTACTGGTCGGACGAGAAAACTATCGTACGCAGAGCAGTTTTTATTAACCTTATCCACTAGATTACGATGAATTGACCTTGTGTATGCAACTTGGTGGACAGTTCTTGGTGACTGAATTATCTACATCGATAGGAAAGGTCATCTTTTCTCATTGTTTTCGTGAAGGAAACTTGGTAGCTCATGAGCTAGCTAAATTCAGCTTTTGTAATAAGTGTGAGACTAGTTGGACTGATGAACCACCTGGGTTCTTAGTTCCACATATAGTGAACGATGTAACTCTTATTTGACACCCCCCCCCCCAAAAAAAAAACTTGGTGGACAGTTCTTGGTGACTGAGAAATAGCTAGCAGTTCCAACAAATTACAATGGCGGTTCTTTTTGCCATCAATAGGCAGGCACGCACACGGTCTGAAATGAGATTTATTTATTTCAGCAACCACGCATGCACGCATCCATACTACTAGTACATGGCATGTACGCTAATAATGTAGACTATTATCCGCACACGAAGCTCCTCCTGCGTGGCTGCAGAGCCTCGGGATAGTTCTTCTTGCAGCAGCAGTAGAACAGGAAGGGGAAGGCGGCACAGAAGCCCGAGTCATACTCTTCCGTCCGGCACGGCTTGTTACAGGTGCCGTGCTTGGCGCACAACCCTCCGTGCCACGTCTCGCTAATGTCGTCGCAGGTGTATATAGATACGGCTGCACCCCATGACCGGTTGCCATGATTAGCCAAAAATTACGGTCGACTGAGAGAAAGAATGAAAAAACAGAAAGAAATTATCACGTACGAGAGCGGTTGGCAACAGAGTCAGGGTTATCCCGAGCGCAGTTAGCCATGGCGATGATCAGCAGATACACACTCAGCTTCACTAGTAAGCTCTTCTTCATCACCCACCATGCTCCCATGGCCATGCCTATGCTTTGTTTGGTCGCGCCTTCCCCTTCCAATATCCGCATATATATAGCCAAGATGTGATTCATGTATATTCTAGGGGTTCAGAGGTGCAGTAATGCGTTGGATTTATGCCACCATAGCTCTCCTCGATTATCTAATAATTTCCTTATGGCTACAACATTAGCTTCCTTCAAATCACACCTAGTCATAGCCAAATTTATTTCACAAGATATCTATGGCTTACGTACGTACTACATCATTTCTTTAGGATATATGTACATATCTCCCGGTTCTTGTTTCTTGCAGACTACAAAGAGATGTACGATGTTTGGCATGGTCAAACTTTGTACCATGTATCCCCAGCATTCATCCTATAGCTACGAGATATATGTTTGTGGGATAGTGTGGGTAGCATCTATCTGTCTGACTTTCCATCCGTCTGTCCATTTGACTATCTATCTATCTATTCTATCCTTTATTTATTCCACCTATCTATTTATTTATTTATTTACCTATACCTAAATCTGTATCTATATCTATTTAGGCGTGCGCGTCTGCCGTATTGGGCGACCTGTCTTCATCTTTGGGGTCTTGCTCATTTTGTGTGTGCTGCAAAGGGAGGGGAAAGAAAAGAGACAGCGCGTGGCATCCAGGAAAAGTACCTTGTTCTTTATTCGCATCGTCAATCAATTAGATGCTTGACGTTTACAGATCTTTTGACTGTTGTGTTTTATTTCCAAATTCCCAAAACATAGGAATAGAAAAAGGGTATTTGATAACCAGCGAAGGTTAGAATTTTAAGTATGGCAAACCGAACATATTTTATGGCAAATTATGTTAGCATGAAGATATCAATTTCCTTTTAAATGGCAGATCCGTCATGTCCAGCTCTTCACCAGGATTTGCCGTGCCGTATACACATTTGATTTGCCATGCTTAACCAGCGAACGTCAAATTCTTAACATTTCTGGTAAAAGTGTACAGGATTAGTGTTCAGTGACATCTTTATAATACATGAACGGTTGAAATTGTATTTTTTCGAAAAGGGGCGCTTTATTATTTAAAAGGTTTAAGTAACACCCGGCCTCTGCATAACTAAGATGCACACAGCCAACAATGTCCTCACGACAATCGAAAAATAATATAAAAAGAAGGCGAAATACAAAGAAAAATGTATATTTGTATAGCGCCTAAACCGTCGGTGGCCCAATCCTAAGATCATGCTGCCACCCATGTTGGGTAAAAGTATCCCTCGCCGTAGCCTCCAATCGTGTACACACCTCCGTAAACAGGTCTCGATTCTTCACTCGTTGTAGAGAGGACCATAAACGAAGCGTCCCAGTACATCTGTAGATAACATGCATAAGCGAAGTACTTTTATCATTAAAAATCTTATCATTTCTACATAGCCAAAGCGACCAAATCACGGCAAGCGCTCCCACCCTAAGTAGAATTCTGAATTTGTGATCAATCCCATGTAACCAGTTGCCAAATATATTAGCAACACTACGAGGAGGGTACAAGCCAGAAGCTATTTGGATGACTGACCATATAAAACGAGCCAATTTACATTGTAAGAACAAATGTTTTATTGTCTCATCATGCGAACAAAATACACATTGCATACTTCCATGCCAATTCCTCTTAATAAGGTTATCTTTAGTAAGAATGACTCCGCGGCAAAGATACCATGCAAAGATTTTATTCTTAACAGGTATCTTCATCTTCCAGATCTTCTTATTATTATCAACTGGCACGTCAGACTGGATCAAAGCTCTATACATAGACTCCACTGAGAATTGCCCATTCCCTTGTAGGTTCCAACGAAATAAATCGGACCCCTGTGACAACTGTACCGTGGATAATTGTTGAAGTAATATGTTCCACGATTGGAGTCTAGGTCCAATTAAATCCCTTCTGAACGTCACATTGGGCGGAAATGATTCCAAAACCTTGGCAATATTATCACCCTTGTGACGTACAATATTGTATAGAGCTGGATATTGTTCCCGGAGAGTAGCATTACCTAACCATTTATCCTCCCAGAATCTAATTTCCGAGCCATTCTTAATTGAGAAGGACCCATAGCGGAAGAAATATTTCTTCGTTGCCATTAATCCCGCCCAAAAATGAGAGTCCCCAGACTTCCAGTATACCTGCGATATCGCCTTTGAACCCACATATTTTCTCCTAAGGAGGGTTTGCCATACACCATATTCGGTCAACAACTTAAATAATCATTTGCCAAGGAGGGCCCTATTCTTAACCTCAAGGTTATGAATTCCCAACCCGCCTTGGTCCTTGGGATGGCAAACCACACTCCATTTAGCCAGCCGATATTTCTTTCTCTCGCTATCTCCTTGTCAAAAGAATCTTGATCGGAAGTAGTCCAATCTATGTAAAACTTCTTTCGGCAATTGGAAGAAGGAAATCATATACAGTACCGTGTTACTTAGTACTGAATTTATGAGGACCAACCTCCCACCCAGAGATAGCAGTTTACCTTTCCAACTGCTAAGCCTTTTTGTAGTCTCTCCTCGACGTGTTTCCATTCAGCATTTGTGAGTCTTCGATAATGTATCGGTATACCCAAATAAGTGATCGGAAACTGGCCCAACCCGCATCCGAACAGGTTGGCATACAGATGGGCCTCGTCTTGAGCCTCGCCAAAACAAAACAGTTCACTTTTATGGAAATTTATCTTAAGCCCTGAGAGTTGTTCGAATGCTGATAAAATTAATTTCAGATTTCTTGCTTTCTCGAGGTCATGATCCATAAAGAGAATCGTATCATCGGCATATTGAAGGATAGAAAGGCCACCATCCACTAGATGATTCACTACCCCATTAATTTGGCCATCAACCTTGGCACGCTCAATCATGAGCGCTAACATATCCGCCACTATATTGAATAGCATGGGCGATATTGAGTCACCTTGTCGCAATCCTTTCTTTGGTTGGAAATAGTTGCCAACGTCATCATTGACTTTAATGGCAACACTACCTCTAGCCACAAAACTATGGATCATTGCGCGCCACTCTGCAGAAAATCCTTTCATTTTGAGAGTCTGTTGAAGAAAAGACCACTTGACTTTGTGATAAGCCTTTTCAAAGTCAATTTTAAGAACCACCCCATTCAGTTTTTTCGATGCAATTCATGAACTATTTCATGAAGGACAACAACCCCATCTGGGATGTTCCTGCCTTGCATAAAAGCAGTTTGAGAAGGACGAACCACATGTTCAGCAACCGAATTGAGCCTAATAGTCGCTACATTAGTGAAGATTTTAAAGCTAACATTAAGGAGGCATATTGGACGATATTGTTGTATCCTTTCAGCCTCATTAACCTTAGGTATTAAAATAATTTCACCGAAGTTTAAGCGAAACAACTCTAGTTGACCAGCATGAAGGCAGCCAAACAAGAGTAGGAGATCATGTTTGATAACCTCCCAAAAGTTCTGGTAGAACTCAGCGGGAAAACCATCTGGACCCGGTGCTTTGTTATGCTCCATTAGGGAAACTGCCTTTCTAACTTCCTCCTCAGGAAATGGAGCTATTAGAAGGCTATTTTCCGCATCAGAAACCTGGAGGGTGTCATCTGTTCGAGACTCATCCATCGAGAAGTTTCCTTCCTGAGGAGTCCCAAATAGATTTTTATAATAACTAGTGATATAAGACTTAAGTTGCTCATGCCCTTCAATCATGCCCTCCTCCTATTGTAGGGAATGAATAAGTTTCTTCCGGTGTCTACCATTGGCGACACCATGGAAATATCTCGTATTCGAATCACCTTTGAGGATAAACTGAGAGTTTGAATGTTGGTACCACTTGAGTTCCTCCTCACGCAACATGCGAGCTAACTTGGCATTCAATTGACTCTTGATCTCTAATTCGAGGTCAGAGAGAGCTCTAATCTCTGCTAAAGCTTCTAAATCATCAATAATGGATGAAAGACGAAGCTTCTCCTTTTTGAGGATACCCGCAGTGTGCCTAGCCCAACCACGAAGGAACTTACGTAATGCACGCATTTTGTTGTTCCATTTGTGTATTAGGGTAGGCCCGGCAACCGGTTTATCCCACACCTCCTTGACCATTTCATAGAATCCATCTCGACGCAACCAACCTAGTTCAAACTTGAACTTGCGTCGGTGTTGTGGACGTGGCGATCCAGTGGTTAAGAGGATGGGTGCATGGTCTGAGATAGCCTCTATACGAGGAAGAGCACGAACAGAAACCATAGGGAATTTGGATTCCCAGGGGGTATCCATTAAAACGCGATCTAGTTTCTCATATGTCGACTCCGGAAGACTGTTCGCCCAAGTGAACTGTCTTCCAATCATTGAAACCTCTCACAAATCTAGACTGTCTATGACATCGTTGAAAAGGAAAGGCCAGTGATTATCAAACCTACCTCGGCTTTTCTCACTTGGAAATTGTATCAAATTAAAATCCCCACCAATAAGAATGGGGTAGGGATTATCTTTCGCTAGATTAACCAGTTCACGGAGAAAAATGGCCTTGAGTTCATCCTGGGCTGCCCCATACACGGCGACGAGGGTCCATGTGAAGTTGTCAGCTTTGTTTCGGATATGGAGTTTAATATGAAACTCTCCTTCCAAACTAGCCAAAACATCCATAGTCTATATGTTAATGCCGAGTAAAATGCCTCCAGAACGACCTCGAGGTGGTCGTGAAATCCAGTTATAATCTATCCCGCCAGAAAGGCGGTTAAGCCGACTTACTGAGAAATCACGTCTTCCCGTTTCAGATAAAGCCAAAAAAATCTAAATTATACTCCCTATTACATTCCACAATGAATAGATGTTTAGTCAAGTCACCAAGACCTCTGCTATTAAAGAACATGCCATTCATGAGGAAACAATAGGAGATTTAAAAAATTTCGCCCTTTTAGAGGGTTTACGACCTTTTTTCGACCGATCAGACTTGGATTTACGACCGGAAGCTGTAAGCTCAATCCATGAACTAAGCCCGGGTTCCTCCAAACCCACATCTGAAACCTCCCCTACTACATGAGCGAGTAGCTGACCATCTGATGTGGCATGCAGCTCCTCCTCATCTAGATGTGAGATAAAAGATTTGCTAGAAACTCGTGGAGTAACCTTCAAACGGTCATACTCCAAATGTCTCAAAGCGTTTGCGGAAACAGAAATATCATTCTCATTATTTCCTAGACTAACACCCACATTATTTAACTTAGCAACAATGAATGTAGTAGAAAAAGATAAAAATGATTTGGGCGATGACGAAGCACCTTGGTTGTCAAGGTTCTGCAGAGCTTTATGCCGCATAGTCTTGGTCAAAGAGTCCTCGTCGGTGTCTGTCCTTCCATCATCGGCCACCGCATGATGGCCACTTCGGCGTGTGGATGTCACCCAGGTGAAGGATGTCGCGCATGCACTGCTGCCGGAGGAGGGGATGAGGGTGGAGTAGCAACCCCCTCCCCGGCAATCTCGACCGCCGGTACACATGGCGCCGCTGCCAAAGATGGCCTGACTGCAGGCATGGGTGAGGCGAATACGCCCGCCTCTGCCTGAGACCCAAGAGCAGCAGCGGACACGTCTGGCTCCAACTGAGACAGAACAATAGCCGTAGGTTCAACTATGCATGGCTGCACACCCTGGGGTAGGCCTTCACGTCCAAGCCCACTAAAAGCATGCATGTCTAGCTCTACGTGAGCTGCATGCATGTCTAGCTCTACGTGAGCTGCATGCTTGTCTTGCTCCACGTGAGCTGCCTGCTTGTCCGCCTCAACCGAAGCCATGGGTTGCAGGCTCACCACAGGCGTGACCGGACGTCCCACTATGCCTCGGGTGGCCTGCACCGGCTTGAAGACGGCCGGCTTGGCCGCCGCCGTCCGCGTCGGCGGCGGCTGCGACGCCACCTTCGCAGCAGGTTGTAGGTGCACTGAAGAAGATTTCGGGCGCCCCGCCGAGCCACCGGTGGCTTGCACCGACTGGAGGGCAGCGGACTGCAATGATGCCGGCTGAGAATGCGGCGCCGGCTGCGATGCAAACAAAGCGCACGGTGAAGAAGTTGAGGACGACTCATGTGTATGATCCCGCGGCGATCTTTCGAGAGAACTACTCAAAGTGGAGTTGACTCTAAGATTCACGACAAGCTCCATGCCTCTTGGCGTCTGCGGCGAAGAGTTAAACGGAGTAACCGCCCAAAGCACAGGACCACCTCTTGTTGCACCACCAGATCCAGCACTCGACAGTTCCTGGCGTTGAACTTGAGTCACATGAGTGTTATCCTTCGGGGCTAAACTAGACGACGGATGGTTTGAAGGATTTCCAGTGTGTTTCGAAGTGTCCATCTCATCATCCTTCTCCTTAGCGCCGCTATCATCGTCAGCATCATCACCCTTGCGTCTCCAAATGAACGGGACAAAGTCAGGGTCCGGAATGTATCCTGCCGGCTCCCTCCTGAACGTGAATGTGTAGCCCTTGTGCTTAACCACCACATCTGAAGCAACAAAAGGCCCATCGTCGTCCTTGTCCTTTGACAAAATCTGAGAGTTAATCATACCCACGAGAATACGAACAACTCCATGGCGACGCGGGCTAATAAGATCCACGTCCAAGGTCTTGCCCATCAAAGTAACCACGGCCCATAAGCCCCAAAAATGGCGCACCGTATGGGGAACCCCCTCGACATGGAGCCAAATCTTTTGGAGCTCTAGCTTATGTGGGACCTCCTGAGACCTCCATGTGGTAACGGTCATCTGAGAATTAACAGATGGAATGGTCATCTGTATACCATCCACCCTGTCCAAGTCCTCGAAAGACGGAAAGCTAACAAGGTATGCATCATGCCCGTGTTGAATAGCCTCCCATTTCCATTGATCATGTACCGGGCATCTCCTAGCAATCTGGCTCTCAACAATACTAGACGGTACCATTAAACCGGTAACCTGAACTCGGGCGATCGGAGACTGTGTTGGTGCTAAGTGATCTTTCACCATGCAATCAGGCAACTGGACAAAATACGTCTCCTCAGCACCAACTCCCGAAACAAAAGCATTGGGTCTAGGGAGTTTGAGAACCGGACACTGCAGCGTTGGATGAGCGATTTTGTCACAAATATAACAGTAGTGTTGCACAGTGCAATCCTTCGCTGCATGTGTATCAACCGCACACTTCCAGCAACGTACCCCTTTCTTAGCCTTGTACTTGGGCACTGTATCCACCTGCACATCAGACACTAGAGCAGCCAACGGTGTGACATCGACAGTAGCAGAGTCGTGTGGCGTATTCTGCACAACCTGTTGATATTGCCCGTGCTGAAATGATTGCATGTGCTGCTGCGGTATGGATTGCTGCTGAAATTGTTGTTGAACTGGCAATGCTGCGGGGGGTGATGAAAACCATGTTGCAAATCTCCGCCCGCATGGTGTTGCTGCTGCTGAGGCGGCTTCTTCTTTTTTTTCGTTTTTGAGCTGGCTGAGCCACAACCCCACCGGGATGGAATAGCGGAGGGGCGGATACCCAAGTTGGCGGAACCCCGTACATGGACGGTTGCCCTCCGGCGATGACCGTCCCGTACGTCAAGGCGTACTACCCTCCCTGGCCATATCCAGGGGGCTGCTGCAGTGGTGGGCCATAGCTGTAGACCGGCGCCGGACCCCGCTGCTGATGTGGAGGACCGGAGTATCCCGGCGCCTGAGCCGGAGGACGCGAAGGAGCGGGAGTCGGCCCCACGATCGAAGGGGCACGAGGGTTTGGCCCTCCCGAGGCTACGGAGCCACGCGCCGTCAGAGGAACGCCCGCCATGGGGCGCTGAAGCGTCGCCGCGACCGCCGCGTAGGAGCGGGCAAAGACCCTGGCGCTTGGGAGTGGAGCCGGAGTTGGAGTCGGCGACTGTGCGGTGTGCAGAGGTTCGGCGGCGGACGAGGGCGACGATGAATTGAGCGATGGAGCTGCTGTGATCGCGGTCTGCTGATTAGGGAAACCTGCCTAGATCGCCCGCATACGCGGCTTCAGAAAGGCCCAGGAAAACACTGCCTGGCCCGTCTCCGTCGTTGCATGCATGGGCCCAAAGCCTGAGGCCACATGAGTTTGAATTCCCAGTGATCTCGGCCCCGAACCCGGCTCCCGAACGACCTTAGATCCCGGCGAAGTTTGCGTCGCCGGCGTACACTGCCAATTTGCCGAGGTGGGGCTCCGCCCGGCCGCGTCCAAGAACTACCCAGCACCGGTGGAGGCATCACCCGGCGCGGTGGCAGGGGTCCTCGCCAAGCCCCCATACGCGGCGGCCGGGCCATCCTCAAACCGGCCGGCGTCAACACAGGCTTGCGACCGACAAACTCCGGGGCCACCGATCCCGACGGCGACCTCGAACCTGCGATCTCTGATCCCTCTGCGTCGTCGATCCCCGATCCATCAGGAATCAGAGACTCCCTCGGCAACACCGGCGACCGATGCTCCTAGAAGCGAGACGCCGGCGTCAGGAAGCCCGCATCGTTCCAGAATTCCTGGACCAATTCCGCCTCCGTTTTCTTCTTCCGGCGATCCACTGTGGTCCACTTCCCACCTCCAGCATCCTCCCGAAGCACTTCTAGTGCTAGCTGCACGCCGACAGCCTGCGCATCCTCCTCGTCGGAGGACTCAATTTCCGATCCCAGGCAAGAGAACCTCGAACCAGACGAGACCTCCGTCGCCGGCGACGTCATCGGCCCGGCAGATGCCGGCGGGGGTGCCAGGGTCAGACGCCTGCCCCGCATAGTCCGCTAGACGAACGAGTTCGGTCGCTGAAGTGCTTATGTAGTAGAAACAAAAGATTCTTTCCTGAGTGATTAGAGTGGATTCAAATGTTCCTATTGAAGGTAGTGCAAATGAATCCTAAGAAAAGACATGTTTGATTCAGGTAGTATATTATCTGGTGCTCTATCTGTAAAGAAATATAAAAATGTTAGTGATCTAAATACTTTTATATTTCTTTATAGGGGGGTATATTATAGTGTGATTATGCAAAGATCCACGTCTGTCCTTAATTTAACTCATAATTAAACAATAGACTTGTTTGTTGCAGACTATAAAGACGTGTACGATGTTTGGCATAGTCAAACTTTGTACTAGGTGTCGCGAGCATTCATCTTATAGCTACGAGATACTCCCTCCGTTTCAAAATAAATGACCCGACTTTATACTAAAGTTAGTACAAAGTTGAGTCATCTATTTTGGAACGGAGGGAGTATACGTTTGTCGGATAGTGTGGGTAGCATCTATCTGTCTGTCTGTTTGTCTGTCTATCTGTCTATCTATCTGTCTATCTGTTTGTCTGTCTATCTATTCTATCCTTTATCTATTCCATCTGTCTATCTATTTATTTATCATTATATACTAAAAGCAAACTACAGGGTCTCATAGAGGTATCACATTAAGTCACACCATCCAAATTAACCTAATCGTTGAATCTTAAATTTGTGGCTAGACTTTCATGCAGAACTATTAGTCATCTAACCATGTCAATGTAATCACGTTCATGATTTATATTGATCTATTGTATATACTAAAAGCAAAATACAAAGTATCATTGAGGTACCAAGTTAAGCCACATCATCAAAATTAAGTTAATCATTCGATCTAAAATCTGTGGTTAGATTCCAATGCAAGTTTATTAGTCATCTAACCGTATCGGTGCAAACATGTTCACCATTTGTATTGAGAAGGTTATATTCATATACGAATGTGGTCGATAGGGTGTGGAAACGGATTACCCATAAGACATAACTATTTTGTATAATATAAATCTAAATATATTGTAAAAGAAAAATACAGGGTCTGATAGAGGTACCACTTAAGCCACAACATTCAAATTATCTTAATTGTTGGATCTAAAATATACAGAAAGCGAATACGGTACCAAAGAGGTACCACATTAAGCCACATCATCCAAATAATCTAATCATTGGATTCAAAATTTGTGGTTAGATTTTAACACAAGATTAGTAGTCAACTAACCGTGTCCATATACCAGTTTTCACAATTTATATTGAGAAGGATACATTTCATATACGAATGTGGCCGACCAGACATGGAACCTGATTACGTTTTTACGCAAAATGATCCAGATCTATTATAAAAGTTCATAAGAAATACAAAGCACCCTAAACATAATCAAAATTTCATTAAGAACCCTACACCACCAAACAACCACTACCTCCGCCAGTATGAGCCACCGACGCACCGTTGTCGCCGCTCCACTATTAAAGCCGGCTTGACCTTATGGGTGATAATCGGGAAGTCTTCGTGCGGGCGCCCCTAAGGATCAGCGCCCAATAGCCGCAGTCGTCGCCATTGACCCCTCTTGACATATCTTTCTAGAACAATAGGTACGTTCTGAAAAAAGTGAGAGAAGGAAAGTACATACCTTAGCTAGCTAGAACATAGTGCCGTCGATAAAGATGTGTCAGGATATGAACTGATCAATACATGTATGTAACAAAGTATGCTGATATACGCATATGTGTGGCCAAATATACAACTCTATTAAAGGGAATAGTTTTGCTAAAGCTCATCTAGATGTGCTCTAAATATTACACATCTAAGTCATATGTCATTGATTTTATACTACGATTCGTGCAATCATTTCTTTTTTCTTTATCTTTTATCTTTTTAATTTGATTGAGTCATTTGGATATGCAATAATTAGAGCATATCTAAATGTGCCCTAGACACACCCCGGAACCACATATCAAATTTATGCTTTAGACATAAGAATGTACTAAACATGCCACGCATGGTGGCACACCGCCTTCTGAAACATTATGTGAGAAATCATGTTTGCGGTGATGTTAAACTAAAGATCGATTTTGCAAGCTGACCTCTTTTTTTTGTTTTCGCGACGGGATTTTGTAAACTGATCTAATGGTCCATCTTTATCTTCTTCCTTTGCTTACTTTTGTTTATCATTTTTTCTTCTATCTCCCTCGCTTCTTTTTACCTCTCGCCTTTAAAGTTTAAACTATCATTTCCTATACCATCCTCGCCTTCGCCCGTGCCGCTCCCGCGAGCGGCCCGGGCGGAACCCTAGATCGCCGCCGCCGCTCCCTTCCTTCGCCTTCCTTCTCCCTCGCCGCCGCCAGGGGACGCCGCCGGGCAAAGCCCGCGCGTGCGTCGGTGGCGGCGGGGCTCCCTCCCTCCTCGCGAGGCTCCTG
>NC_057800.1:692984099-692997341 GCF_018294505.1 Triticum aestivum
GGCGCTTGGCTCGGCGGCAGGTCGGGTCGCCGGCGGATCTGCGGGGCTCCCCTTTGGTGGCGCTGCGGTGATGGCGGCGACGTGGTCTGCGTGGGGCGGCGAGGCGCGGGCTCCTCCTCCTCCCGATCTGATGGCGCCGTGGTGGCGCCGGCGCTCGGGCGTGCGGCGGGGTCCGCGAGGATGGTCGGCGCGCGACGTCTCCCTCCCCGATCTGATGGCTCCACGGTGGCGCCAGTGCTCGGGCGGCGGTTGGCGTCGACAAGCGGTGGCGGGCGCTAGGATCTCGACGGCGCTCCGGCGTGTGCAGGCGGCGGTGGTCCCTGTGCGCAGTCGGCAGCTTCGTCTCTGACCCGGACGGCGCGGGGGATGGTGGCGGCCCGGCGTGGCCGACGATCTGGATGCGGTGGTGTCGGTGGCTCGCTGATCTGCCGGTACTCCAGGGTCTGCCTGGTGGTGCTGGTGGTGACGGCGGCCCGTGCACGAGAGTTGGATTCCTTCGAACTGATCTGGGTGAAAACTTGCCTTCGGCTTCTGCTAAGGCCGGCGGTGGCGGCGCTATCTGCGTCGTTCCCTTCTTGAAGGCATCGCCGTGGAGAAGTTCAAGGCCACTCTCTGCTACCTCCGGGGGAAACCCTAGATCGAATGACGGCGGCGCTCTGGTGTCGTTCCTCCCTTGGGGGCGTCATTTTTGGAGGTACACACGTGATCGAGGGACCAGAGGACGGATTCTTTGGTGGAGCGGTGCTTCATCCTACACACTGATGGCGATGGATCTTGACGGCGTGGCGCAGTGCAGATTCGGAGTTCGCTGTGGGAGGATGGACTCGCGCAGGAGGACGGCGCTGTCGGGCGTCGTGGTGGCGTCGATGGCAGAGAGACCTGGCACGGTACATGCAACAGTACAGCTCTGAAGATGGATTTTGTGGCAGGTGGCTGCGACGGCCTCATACCCGGCAGGCGTCCTGGTTGAGGAGTGCGCCGGACTGGTAGGTGCTCGATACCCGGCAGGCGTCCTGGTTGGGACCTCAGGTCTTAGATGTTTAGGTTTGGCTGCGATGTCTGTTTGGTATTAGGCCCAGACTATCTGCGCCCCTTCATCAATTGGATAGGTGTAGCGACAGTTGTTGCTTAGACGATGGCTTTAGTCGTGCTGTTGTATGGCTTTGTAAGATTTTGTGATAATAATTAATAAAGTGGCCGTATGCATCGCCCAGATGCAGAGGCCGAGGGTCATCCTCCTTTTCTAAAAAAAATCCTCACCTTCGTCAATACCACCACCTCGGCACATCCTATTCGGCCGCTGCCTGCACTTGATCAAGCGTTTGTCCTAAGCTCCCTTGGCTCCGCGGCGCCTAATCACACCAACCTTGATCCTGACCGCTCCAGTGTGGTTTCTTCCCCACACCAACGGTTGCTACATGTCATGCATCAAGGGCTCCACCTCGTTGTTCACCACCGACCAGGAGGTCGAACTTGATTGCACTCTAAAAAGTAGGCTATCATGTTTT
This sequence comes from Triticum aestivum, assembly GCF_018294505.1. Taxonomy (NCBI): domain Eukaryota; kingdom Viridiplantae; phylum Streptophyta; class Magnoliopsida; order Poales; family Poaceae; genus Triticum; species Triticum aestivum. The sequence goes on from NC_057800.1 coordinate 692,985,608, forward strand.
AACAAATGTGAAAGAGGTGGGGTAATGTATAAACATGAAAAGCAACATGCGACCATGGGGGCGACATGGGATGCTGGAATCGGCTCGGCCGTGAGCTGGAACCATGACGCCCAAATGCTGGAACCAGCATCCGTCCTTGCTGCAAATCGACAATTTTTTTTGCTGGAACCGACTGCTCCAGAGCTGCGATGGCACGCCGCTGGAACTGGCACTCGGGGGAGCTATAACCGGCTTTGCGGAGAGCTGGAACCAGCAGTGCATGGAGCTACGACCGGCAGAGGTGTAGCTGGGAGAGAGGTATTTTTGCTGGAACCATGTGTCAATTTTGCTGCATCCGGCAATTTTTTTGCTGGAACCGGTGATGAGACCAACACGAACAGGCAACATGGAGAGTTGCATCCGGCAATTTGTTTTGCTACTATCGTTGATGGACGAGAATGACGGGGGAGCTGCATCGACCTTTGTTTTGATGGCGAGATATGACGGCGGTGAGTTGCAACCGGCGAAGACGGCGAGCAAGATGCAAAGGCATGTGGCATGCTGCGTTCCTTTTTTTTCTCCCCGCAAGATGTGCAGAGGACGAAGGGGGGACAGAAGATTTGTGCGGGATCGCACGGTTGGTCACGCACATATCGGGCGGCTAGCGATAGACCGGCCGAAAGTTGGGCTGGCGCACGGGAGCCTAGCAGTATAGTAGGGTAGATTGACTAGTAGCACCACAGTTTTTTCTTCCGGGCAGAAACGAGCTTAGAAAAAGACTTTGGAGAGAGATGCACGTAACCATCTGTCTAAAAGTTTGAGGAAAGGCCGGTCGGTGCGTCGTAAAAATCAGCCTTCGTCAACCGCGGAGCGCGACAAATGGAGGCGAAACTCATTCCGCACTTCACCACCGGCCCGTGCACGCCCGCGTCCCGTGCGCGTGTCCGTTCAGTCCAACGCCACCCGGATCCGATCTCGTCGGATAGCTGCGTGTGCTGGACGGAGAGCCCAGAAGCGCTCGCTCCATCGGCCGCCAGCCGGCCACGCAGTCCCATTCCCATTCCCACTCCCAGCGAAGCTCCGTCCGCCCGCCGGTGAAAACCTCTCGCCAGAATAAAACACGCCCACCAGCAGCAGTTCGGCAGCTCACCAGACAAACATTCTTCCTCCCCCTCCCCGTCGCGCGGCTCCGGCCACCGCGCGCGCCGCGGCAAAGAAGACCAAGCCCACCGGAGGCCGCAATCCTTCCCGTTCCACTCGGCGATGGACACGGCGGCCGCGCCGAGGCACCACCAGCACCCGGCGCTGGGCGGTGGGCGGCGTAGGGGGCGGCGCGGGGGCGTGGCGCCGGTGCGGTGCTCGGGCTCGCCCGCGCAGGAGTTCGCGGCGCTGGCGTCGGTGTTCCGGCGGCGGCTGGTGGTGGGGGCGAGCACGGCGGCGGCCGCGGCCGTGGGGGCCAACTTCGGGGGCGTCACCAGCTTCCTCCTCGGCCTCTCCCCGGAGCTCGGCCGCTCGCTCCGGCTCGACGTGCTCTACCCCGTCGGCGGCTTCACCCGCTGCCTCGACTCCGACAGCGGATTCGGTACCGACTTCCCCACCACCAGTAGCTTAGTTTTGCTTCTTCTGCTCGTTTATAAACAGGCAACAATCATTCATGTATTCATGCTCTGTGACTGAGTGCATTTCTGAATTAGAATGCGTGGTAGCATTGGCAACTCAAGATTTGTTCAGAATGAGATTAGCAATTACACACTTCGCACCGAGACTTCTCTGAATGCACGTTTAGTCATTCACATTGACCGGGTTATGGTGCTCAACTATTCGCACTGAGACTTTTCTCACCGCACGTTTACAATGCTTGACACTGATAGCATTAGCAACTCGAAGCACTTCTCAGAATAAAATTGGTAGGAGTAACCAGCCACGAAAGAGGAAAAAATAAATGTGTCGATTTGAGAAAAGCTGATTTGACTGGCATTCTGGCAAATTGGTGTTCGGTCCGGGTTGATGCTCCTGCCATCAGCCACCAAATAAAATTCAAGGCAACCCTGGTTGTGCATGTTGCTATCAAATTGCAACTTTATGCCCCCACCAAAAAAGCACAGAAACTAGTGATCCCAAGTAGGTGTGTTGTGTTCACATCCCACCCACAGAAAAATGAAGAAGAAAAGCGCATAATTCCTGAATTACCTTTACTTACTCCCTGCTCACTAGAGGAAAAAGAAGAAGAAAATAATATAATTCCAGAATTAGCCTAGTCTTTTAGTTCTTGTTGGTTCTGGAATATGTCATCGGACAATGGGCAAAGGGGCACCTTCAGTTTAGAGTTTAGACATCTCCCTGTATGTCTTTTTTCTACAAGAAATTGAACCTTGTCCTTTGTGCCACAGATTAGCCTGCCCTTTTGTTCTGGTTGGTTCTGGAATATGACATTGAGGGGCACCTTCAGTTAGACATTTCCCTGTATTTTTTTCTACTGAAAAATGATTCTTGTCCTTTGTGCCACAAACATGAGTGGCTACAAAAAATGTGGTCCTTGCAGCTACAATCTACTACACCCATCTGCTATGTCATGCCTCCAATGGGATTGTTTGGGTGGATTATGAGCTATCTGCTGCTGCGTTTAGGGCCAGGAGCTGAATGCCACATGTGCTCCATGTCAGCACCACTGATCATTGATGGCATCTCGTGGCAGATTCTCAACAAGATAACATGTTTTGGATGTTCCTTCCGTGGAATGTTTTCCCCGGTCTAGGACAATAGGGCGAGTGTGGATGCTTCCTAGCATCGATAAGATTCATCATGTGCAATATCTTCTATGAAATACTTGTATACATACGCTAGTTATGCCAGATTATTAACTGCAAGTTCTCTGAACTCTGCAGAGTTCATCTATCCAGCAAACTGGGTTGGAGACCAGACAATACTATACAACCAAATTAAGAAAGCAGAGCTGCAGAGATCACTAGACCCTCCGCCATTGACAAGTGGGAGTTCTCCATCTCGACCTCGGAACGTCAGTGGACCGGTGGCGGCTTTTGGACCCCCGGGATCCAACGGGGAGCTCAATGTCAGCGTCATTGTATCAACCGTCCCACAAGACTTCTCGTAAGTATACTTATATTTCATTCATGTTCCTAAATGAAATGAGTATTGGCACTTCTATCCTAGCGAAAGAAATCATCCTACTGCTAGTACACTTGAGTTCCTGTGTAAAACATGATCGTAAAATTCATGTCACATAAGCCGGTTAATATTTCAATGAAAATGAGTTCATTGTAGTGCCATTATTTTAAGTGTTTTCTAAAGTAGCATTGGAATGCTTGGAACAGGATCGAGTCTTTCGGCGGTCCTAAAGATGTTGGGGAAGTGGTGCTGAGAAGGATCGCAAGGACAAAACGGAACCCAGATATCAGTGCTACTCTCATTGATGCTGCATTGAGAGAAGACACCGTGAACAATGTGAAATACTACAAGCTAGAGTTCCGAGTCGAAAGCCCTTCTTTTCGACGGCACAATGTGGCGGTCTGCTGCGCGAGAGACGGCAAACTGTACACCTTGAATGCCCAGGCGCCGGAGTCGGCATGGAGATCGGTTAAGGAAGAGTTCTTTGCGATGGCGGATTCCTTCAGCCTAATGGTTGATGTTTGATCTTGTAGATACACACACAGTTTTGTATCCATGACCCTTGGACCTTTTATCCACTAGCTTGTAATTTCGCTCCGGTAGGTCATGGTTTTATTTAGCCAAGGAGTGAAATGTAACATAAATAAATATTTCTGTATCCATGTTCTTGGTGACATTCATGTCTGAAGTTTTCTTTTTATCGTAATGTGTTGGGTGTCAAGGTTTTGTCAAGATCAAGAGAAATTTAACAGAAATGATTCTGCATCATAATATTGTTGTTACACACATATATGGACTTATTGTTTGGACAGAGAACATATTCTTATTCGATGATGCTGCGGTTTGAACTTTTAACCAAACATCTCTTGATTTCTCTGAAGAATTATTCAGAAATCAGAATTCATAACTGAAGATGAAGTTTGCTGCTGATTCAGATGTACTTGTCGGCTATCTCCACGAGGAGGTCCGAGAGCTCCCTGGGCTTGGAGAACATGGGCATGTGATCGGCCCCCGCCAGCCCCCGCACCTCCGTGCCGGGGTTCCACGACGCCATCCGCCGCTGGAACTCCGGCGACCACGAGACGTCCTCCTCGGCGATGATGTACACGCGGCTCACCGCGCCGTACCTCTCCGCCGTGAGAACCCCCTCCCCGTTCATCGCGGCGTCGTCCACGAACTGCCGCGACGGCCTCACCAGCATCGTCGCCAGCGTCAGGTCCTCCGGCGGGCTGAGCTGATACAGCCGCTGCGCCATGTACTCCGGCCCCAGCAGGAACGTCTTGCAAGCGCGCTCCGGGTCGTCGCCGCCGGTGGTCTCGATCACGCTGTCCATGAAGAAACCCGGGCCCCTTTCTTGCGCAAACTGTAATATCGAGACATCGAGTGTGTTAGGTTCGTTCATGGTGGCGTGGGGGTGTGGGTCGAGAGGGCAGGCGTGCGCGGACTCACCTGTTCGGAGACGAACTTGAGGGGCTTCCCGGCGGCCGGCATGGCGGCGGAGGCGAAGACGGCGACGGCGACCCTGTCCGGGTGCGCCTGCATGGCCAGCGCCAGGCTCTAGCCGCCGTAGCTGTGGCCCACCAGCACCGCCTTCTCCCCCGGCGACAGGGCCGCCAGCAAGTCCAGCAGCGGCCGGCTGTACTCCTCGAACGAGCCCACCTCCTCGGCGCGCCCCGGCCTGGCGCCGCACGCGGCCATGTCGAGCGCGTCGACGCGGTGGCCGGCGGACCGCAGGGCCGCGGCCACCCTGTACCAGCTCCACGCGCCGTGGCAGACGCCGTGCACGAGCACGAACCGGTGCCCCCGCCTCTCCCCGCCGGCCGCGCTCTCCATCGGCCTCTCGGTTCACGGGCCGGCGAGCTCTCTCTCGCTGGTACAAATCCCCTGGACAAGTGCAGTGGTAGTCCACGCCACATGATCACGTCCATTTCTCCACTTTTGTACGAGTGGTGGTTGTGCTGTACGAAAAGTATTTTTGATTGTGACAAGGCTTTGGAATAATGCACTGCTAGTCCATATGACAGCGAGATGCTCTGCTTCTTCAGCTGTCGCCGGCGAACGGCAAACGGCAGCCTGTACCGACGATGAGCTGATGGCTAGCTCAGATGTGCTTGTCGGCGATCTCCATGAGGATCGCGGCGAGCTGGTGGGGCGTGGAGAGCATGGGCATGTGGTCGGCACCCTCGACGGCCGCCACCTCCACGCCGGGGCAACGCGAGGCCATCCGGCGCTGCGACTCCGCCGCCCACGTCGCGTCCTCCTCGGTGACCACGCACGCGCGCCTCACCGCGCCGTACCTGTCGGCGGTCAGGTCGCTCTCCGTCATCGCCGCGTCGTCGAGGAACCACCGCGCCGGCCTCACCAGCGCCGTCGCCAGCGCCAGGTCCTCGGCCGAGCTTCGCTGGTACAGCCGCCGCGACAGGCGCTCGGGGCCCAGGAGAAACGTTTCCGCCGCGCCGATCACCGCGGGCACGCTGTCCGTGGCGGCGTCCGTCGCGGTTTCCTCCATGATCTGGAACGAAATGGCAGAGAAGATTCAAAAGATTGGCATCGATCGTATCGATGGATCTAACCAATCGAGTGGAAGATCACGTCAGTACTAGAAGTTCAGTCGGTACCTGCGAGAGTAGATGTGACATGGGGCAGCCGGCGGCCGGCATGGCCGCGGCGACGAAGACGGCGACAGCCACCTTGTCCGGGTGCGCCTCCATGGCCAGCGCGAGGCTGTAGCCGCCGTAGCTGTGGCCGACGAGCACCACTTTCTCGCCCGGCGGCACCGCGGCCACGGCGTCGGTTAGCGGCCGGCTGTACTCGGCGAACGAGCGCACCTCGTCGACGCGCACCGGGCTGGCGCCGCACGCGGCAAGGTCGGGCGCCGTGACGCGGTGGCCGGCGGAGCGCAGGATGGTGGCCAGCCTGTACCAGCACCACGCGCCGTGGCAGAGGCCGTGGACCAGCACGAAGTGGCGCTCCGGTTTCTTCACGACGGTCTCCATCTGTGGAACTCCACTTGTGCATAGAACGGTAAGATATACGTCGTGCAACATGTTTTTTCTTTCAAAAAATGATCGACATATAGTATTAAAAAGTTCACCGGAAGTACAAAGCATATCAAACATAATATAATCACATAGAGATTGCAAGATCACCGAACGACCACTATCGCTGTCAATGAACCGCCGACGCACAGTTGTCGCCGCTCCCTTACTGGAGCCGGCTTGATCATTGACACATAAATGGAGCAGATGTGGCTTGAACAAAAGTGAGGCCTCCTTTGATTCATAGGATTGAAAAGTCATAAGAATAGGAAAGTCATAGGAAATGAGATGACATGCATCTCAAATCCTATGCATAGGAATAGAAAAGGAGATGCCCTTTGATTCACACCATAGGATTTTTTCCATTGAGTCTAGACTAATATTTATTTTCCTATGAAATGTGAAGGATAGAAAGAATTCCTCCATAGGAATAGGATTTCATTCCTACAAACCAAAGAGCTCTGAAGGAATTTTTCCTATAGAAATCCTATCCTATGAAAATCCTACAAAATTCCTTCAAACCAAAGGAGGCCTCAGTGTTTTCGAAAAATAGGGACAAAACAACCGAATGGGGCACAACTAGGAACATAAGATTTAGTATCCCTTTTTTCTACCATAACTATTGACACATCAGAGAGCTTCAATTCTAGGGAGCTTACTATCTCAACTAGAGAGTAACGTGCATTTTTTTGTTTGAGAAAAGGCATGCGCCCGACTTTATAAATAAAGCCGTAAGGCATGTAGCAACCACAAACACAGATATGTATCACACACACCCAAGCCCTAACGACGGGCGAGACGACAGAGAAGAAAGTCAAGTACATGGCTCCCTCGCCAGTACACGGCACGCAGGCCGGAAGAGAAAGATCCCACTAAAACTAAAGCAACCGGCCCAAAAAAAGCAATTAAGCATCCTGCTCTTGTCTGCATAACTGAGACGCCGTCGTCCAGATTTTGTAGATCAGCATAGAGAGCGCCTTTTGGTCGTCGACCTTAGCCAATGATTTCTACTGCTGCAGGAAAGCACACGATTTAAATAAGCAGTCAGCAGGTTTAGCCGGAAACACATGCTCGATAGTAAATTTGTTCCTAGTCGTCCACAAGGACCAGCATAAAGCTCCCAAGCCCACCCAAAAGATGCGCCTGGAGACACCGGAAAGGTTGTATGCCGAGTTACGCAACTCGACAAAGGAGGCAGGGCCCAAGAAACACGGAGCCAGTCCCGCACGCAACTCCAAATGAGCTTAGCCAGGTGTCAATGGAAAAAAATATGTTTCGTGTCTTCCACATCACCGCAAAGGGCACAGAACTGGGAGCCCGATCCATTTCTTTTACGAATTTGATCAGCCGAGGGCAACCGGCCTCGGAAGGCTTGCCACAGGAAGATTTTAATCTTAGGGGGAATACGGTCCTTCCAAATCTGGGAGAAACGATTAGTAGGCGTGCCACCAACAAGCTTAGAGTAAAGAGATTTAACAGAAAAACGTCCAGAGGGAGACAGCGGCCAGAGCACCGAATCCCTGACCGTCGAGAGCGTAGGGAAGAGGGCAGTAAGACGTTGCCAATCTTCAAACTCTACAGGCGACAGGGAGCAGCGGAAGGCCAGGTTCCACCCCTGGGAAGCTAACTTCGCAATAGAAATATTTGGATTAGAGCAGTAAGAGAAAAGGGTAGGGAAGGTCACCGAGACAGGTGAGTCTCCACACCACCATTCTAGCCAAAACCTAATCGAGGAGCCGCCCCCAACAACAAACTTAACGAAAGATTGAAAAACATGTCTAACTTTGACCAAAGACTTCCAAAATTGAGAACCACCACGCGGCAGAGCAAACATCGGGCTAGAGGACGGGAAATATTTAGCCTTAAGAATCGACAGCCAAAGGGTTGATCCTCAGCATTCATAATCTTCCACCACCATTTAATCATCAGGCATTGGTTCATGATGGAAGTATTAAGAATCCCTAACCCTCCAAGGTTTTTGGGCCTACACATCAACTTCCATTTAACAAAGCGGTATTTGCGGCGATTGTCCGCCGCATTCCAGTAAAACGCCCCACGGTGTTTATCAAAACCAGCATGAATCCCAGCCGACAAGAGATAGAAGCCCATCAGGAACATGGGGAGGGAGGAAAGACAAGCATTAATTAGAGCCACTTTACCCGCATTCGTGTTATATCTATCCCGCCAGGGAAGGACCCTGTTTGCCCACCTTTGTGACCACCGGGGCAAAATCTTTGGCATGAAGCATGTTCGGGGAAATTGGCAGGCCCAAGTATTTGAATAGAAAGGAGCCCAGCTTACAATTGAGAAGGTGTGACACTCGCACAGCTTCCGACTCGTCCACACCAGTAACAACCACTTCACTTTTGACAAATTTAATCTTAAGCCCCGACATCGCCTCGAAACATAATAGAAGAAACTTGAGGTGAGCAAGGCAGACATCATTCAGCTCAACCATAATAATAGTGTCGTCCGTGTATTGGAGGTGGGTCAGACCATGGGGAATAAGGTTAGAACTAACCGGAGTAATGTGCCCGCAAGTAGCTGCCTTAGAGAGCAAGCGAGATAAGGCATTCGCAACGAAGTTGAACAAAATGGGCGAGGCAGGGTCGCCTTGCCGCAGGCCCCTACCATTGGCAAAGAACTTGCTAACCTGACCGTTAACATTGATGGCAGTGTGGCCTCCCGAGACCAACTGCATAATTCTATGGACAAGGGGCCCCTCAAACCCTCTAGCCAATAAAACTCTACGTAAAAAAGGCCAACTCACCGAATCATAGGCCTTCTCAATGTCTAGTTTAAGAATCACCACTTTCGAATTACGAATCTTAAGGTCATGAAGGATTTCATGCAGGCAAAGAAACCCGTCCAGAATGAAACGACCCTTAATGAAAGCCGACCGAAAAGGGCTGATGGTACGGTGGGCAATGGGGGAGAGGCGAGTGGCTAGCCCTTTGGCCGGAAACTTGGCGAAGTTATTAATAAGGGCAATCGGCCTAAATTGCGAGATCAAGTCCGCGCCCTTGACTTTAGGTATAAGGGTAATGACAGCGTAGTTAAGGCGAGAAATATCCACCGTACCCAACCAGAACCCTTGGATAATTTTACAAATGAGAACCCACAACTGCGGCCAATTTTTTTTAAAGAAGGGATAGAAAAACCATCTGGCCCAGAGGCAGCGTTCGGGTTAGCCGAGCTAATCACCTGCCAAATCTCCTCGTCAGATAAAGGGACCATCAGGCCCAAATTTTCGTCCGGAGAAATCCTAGAGCCCTCATACCAGAAATCAGAACAGATGTCAAGATCGGGGTCCAACTTAGAGCCGAGGAGATTGGAATAGAAGCCAACAATATGATTCATAATGAGGGACTGGTCCATGATTCTGATGCCGTCAATCAACAGAGTGTCAATGAAGCATCTGCGACGTCTGCCATTAGCGATTGCAAAGAAATATGCCGTCATAGCATCCCCCTTCAAGGTCCAATTAAGGGCACCTCGTTGGCGCCAGTAATTTTCCGACTGTTGGTGTAACAACGTCAAAGCGTCTTCCAGGGAGTAACGAGTAGCCCACTGAGAGGCGGAGAGACCAGACGTGCCAGCAGAGTGATCCAGATCCCGGAGTTGAGATTCAAGGGAGTCTTTGTCTCTACGAAGCTCAGCGGCCCTATTCGGAGACCACCCCCTTAAGAATTTATGAAGCTCATAAGACAGTTTGTGCCACTCATCCATGGGGCCAAAGGAGCGAAGAGGAGAAGAAAGAAGATTAGAGATCTTTGAAACCATCATCTCACAGAAACCCTCCACAACAAGCCAAGAAGCATCAAACTGGAAACGGGAGGGAGAAATGAGGGAAAGGATACCCGCATCCAGGACCAGAGGAACATGATCAGAGCCAACCGTAGGCCTGGCCTTAAGCAGCGCGCGGGGAAATAGCGAGTCCCATCGATCAGACACAAACACCCTATCCAGCACCGACCGGACAGGAGGGGATTGATGGTTAGACCAAGAGAACCGCGCCCCCACCCTAGGGAGCTCAAGAAGCGCGCAATTACTAATGAAATCATTAAAAGCATTGACGAGAGGCCAAGAGAAATTAGGACTGTTCTTGTCGGCCGGAGAGCGTAACAAATTGAAATCACCCCCAATTAAAAGAGGAATATTGTTGGCTTCAATCTTAATCGAAAGTTCATCCAAAAAAAGAGGTGCAAGCGAGTGATCCGCGGGGCCGTAAACCACCATAAATTCCCACAAAGTGTTCAGCTGACGATGATCCACACAGCTAGCCCAAAAAATGCCATGATCAAAAGCAATGAAGTCAAACACGTCCCGCTTGGACCCAATCAAGATGCCCCCAGAATGACCCAAAGCAGGGAGAAAGTGCCAGTCAAACCTATCCATCCCAGCAAGCGCAGAAAGTTCAGAAGGGGAAAAGGATTCCTTAAATGTTTCGACAACCCTAAAATGTCAATATGTTCACCACAGACCAAGTCATGAATCTGGTCTCGGCGCCACCCTAGCACCGAAACCATGAATATTCTAGAAGAGAGCTCTCATTTGAAGGAAAGGTTTTTAATGCGAAGACTCGATCTGCACGGGGCCACACAAGGCTTAGAGTGTTTGGAGCGACCGATCTTAACATGGGCAGGGGGCAGACGACTGGCCACAACCATTTGTCGCATCAACCGCCCCGGGCTGGCCATGAACCCCAGCAGGGCCAGCAACACTCGCGGCCTCCAAGGCCCTAGCAATAGCAGCTTGGGCTGCCTCATAGTAACGTGCATTTTACCGTGGAGTTTAACTTGTGAAAATAATTATATGTTTTCTCCGAACACAGATTCATATTCTACGTCATGATTGATACTATATTTTATCATGCCGTGATTCATACTCTATTTTTACCGCGCCGTGATTCATATTTCGTGAATAACGCAGAGATGGTTGAGCAAACACGGAAAACCACGGGATTTGGGCCAATCATGTAGGATGATCCTATTTGTTTTGCGGAGGTTCTTTTTGGTTTCTGTCGATTATATTTTTCTCTTCTTCTATCACCTTTTTTATTTTTATTTTCTTTTAATGTTTGATTTGAATTTGTTTATTTTTTTAAAGAAATATTGAATATTTTTAAAATTTATGAATACCTTTTCCGATTTGAGAATATAATTTAAATTCATGAACATTTTTTTGCGGAAGTGATCGAGCAAACGCGGAAACCCGCAGGCGCGATTGGCCGGTCATGTACGATGATCCTTCTGGTCTTGGGAAGTTGCATTCAGTTTATTTCTTTTCTTTTTTCTTTACTATGTTTCTTTTTATGTTATTGTTTCTCTACTAGGTTTCCTTTTTTTTCTCCATATGTTTTTTATTTTCATTTTTGTATTTACTTATTATTTATTATTTTTTATTTTCATGTCTTCATTTTATAATTCATGAACATTTTTAAAATTTATGAATACTTCCTTAAATTTATAAAGATATTATTGATTTTTTTTCTAATTTGTGAAATTTTAAAATTCGTTGGTATTTTCCATTTTTTTTGAAATTTAAAAATTGCAAGGATTTTTAATCTGCAAATATATTTTGTACCATAT
>NC_057800.1:692997707-693016287 GCF_018294505.1 Triticum aestivum
AAAAATTCATAATTTTCTTTTAAAAGTCATATTTTTTAATTTGAATATATATTCATTCTCATGAACATTTTTTGAATTTGTGATGTTAAATAAAATGATGAAAATTACCCTTTAAAATGTTGTATTGGAATTGTTAGAAGAGAAAAGATATAGCCGGCTCAAACTAGCTGAAATAGTTTAACTGAAATGCAAAATTACCCACTTAAAATATTGTATTCGAACTGTTAGAAGCGAAAGCTATAGCCGGCTCAAACGCACACAATTGGGGAAATAGTTACATAAAAAAAATCCCATTTTTATTAGTAGTAGAGTCACCTGACCAGGGGCAACACCACAAAGCTCGACGCTCCGGGCTTCCTCGTGATGCACGATGAATCAGCAACCCATCTCTCAACTTTGCCGGTGATGTGCTCGCCCGGCTTCCCGTTTCCGCCGTCGATAAACATCTCTTGAAGAACCATGGCGTTCTCGGCGAAGAATTTGATGAGCCTGACGCCAAGACAGTCCACCTCTTCCTCCATCCGGAACTGCAAGCCCACCCTCGTCAACGAGCTCCGTAAGCAGTCGAACGAGCGCTGGCTCAAGCCAGGGAGCTCGGAAACCTCGTCGTAGTTAGCGTCGCCGTCGTCTCCTCCGGGCGAAACCGCTGCGGGGTTCGGCGAGACACGGCAGCGGTTGCGAAGGTGGATGCACTTGTCCCCATCGGCTCGGAACTTGCTTTCCAGGAAGAGGTCTTGGTCGTGCAGATACTTTGGGTAGTGGTGCTCCGCGGTGAGGTTGATCCGGAGGTCACGGAGCGCGGGGCAGCAGCGGAGCAGGTTGCCGATGGCCACCGCCGCCGTCCTGCCTTTCGGCCGGTGCACCCCGTGCAGCTCGACGCGCTCGAGGATGGGGAAGGCGGGCAGGAGCTCGGCCCGCCTCGCCTCGCTGAGCACGGCCATGTCCTCGATGGGGTTTATCCTTAGCTTCAGCTCCTTGGCGCCGGTGAAGTTGCCAAGGAATCGCCACAAGGGCTCGAGGTCGCGCGAGCCGGTTTTGCTGCCACGGCCATGGCCGAGACTCATCATGTTGAAGTTGAACTCGTCGCCGCGTAGAATTTTATTCCCCCGTTCATCGCGGCCGCGCGGGACAAAATGCAGGTCGGCATGCCCCAAGTCCGGCGGCCGCGGGCTCAGCGAGAATGGCCGGAGGAGCCCCTTGTACCTGAAGCACCGCAGCCTCGGCGCGTCGATCTCCACGGGGATGGCGGCGGCGGCGGCCTTGTCGGCTTCAATGTACTTATAGTATGGGCCGTCTTTCTGCGCCCAGTTGCACCTCTCCAGGACGAGCACGGTGGCCGCCGGGAAGCGGAGCAGGGCTTTTTGAGGTGGCCGGCATCGGTCGTCATGCTGGGCGAAGACGACGGACTCCAGGCAGACGTCGGCGAGCGCCGGCGCGGCGTCGATGAGGCTCTGGAGGGTGTCCAGCCCCGTGGTGCAATGGCCCATCCGTAGCGACGAGAGCCGCGGGAACACGACGGGAGCGGCCGGCGGCGGCGAGACAAGTTCGCAGCAGTTGGCGAGGTCCAGCAAGCGGAGGTTCTCGGACGGCAGGGCGCCGAGGCTGAGCACGAAGATGCCCATTGAGGGAGTTCTGGATTAAGGGGTGTTCGGGTAGCTGGACTATACCTTCAGCCGGATTCTTGAACTATGAAGATATAAGATTGAAAACTACGTCCCGTGTCTGGATGGGATTTTTTTTGGTGTGGAAGGCAAACTTGGCGATGCGGATATTGAAGATCTACTACCATTGTAACCGACTCTATGTAACCTTAACCCTATCCGGTGTCTATATAAACCGGAGGGTTGTAATCCGTAGGACATCAACACAATCAACTCTATAGACAACAATCATACCATAGACTAGCTTCTAGGGTTTAGCCTCCTTGATCTCGTGGTAGATCTACTCTTGTACTACCCATATCATCAATATTAATCAAGCAGGACGTAGGGTTTTACCTCCATCAAGAGGGCCCGAACCTGGGTAAAACATCGTGTTTCCTGCTTTCTGTTACCATCCGGCCTAGACGCACAATTCGGGACCCACTACCTGAGATCCGCCGGTTTTGACACCGACATTGATGCTTTCATTGAGAGTTCCTCTGTGTCGTCGCCCTTAGACCCGATGGCTCCTTCGATCATCAACAACAATACGGTTCAGGGTGAGACCTTTCTCCCCGGACAGATCTTTGTCTTCGGCGGCTTCGCTCTGCGGGCCAATCCGCTTGGCCACTTGGAGCAGATCGAAAGCTATGCCCCTGGCCATCAAGTCAGGTTTGGAAGCTTAAACTACACGGCTGACATCCGCGGAGACTTGATCTTCGACGGGTTCGAGCCACGACCAAGCGCGTCGCACTATCTCGAGGGGCATGATCTAGCTCTGCCCCCGGACAGTGTCCTGGAGGCCGCACACGCATCGGTTCCGACCCCTAACTCGGAGCCTATTGCGCCAATCGAGGATGAGCGGTTGGACGTCACCTCGGGGGCTGCGATCCCGAAAGCGATCGAGCTGAATGCTTGCCCCGCGCTCTGCACGACCCGTGACTCCGAGGATCCGGACTCCCCCCCGGACTCCGAACCCTCCGCGCCCCTGCCGATCGAATCCGATTGGGCGCCGATAACGGAGTTCACCGCCGCAGACATCTTTCAGCACTCGCCTTTTGGCGTCATCCTGAATTCTCTTAAGTCTCTCTCTTTATCAGGAGCGAGGATGGGATACGGACGATGAAGAAATTCAAAGCCCACCCACCACCCACTTTGTAGCCATTGTGGACGATTTAACCGACATGCTTGACTTCGTCTCCGAAGACATCGACGGTATGGACGACGATGTAGGAGACGAACAGGAACCAGCACCTGTAGGGCGCTGGAAGGCCACCTCGTCATATGACATATATATGGTGGATACTCCAAAAGATGGAGATGGCGATGGAACAGTGGGGGATGACACCCCCAAGAAACAGCCAAAGCGCCGGCGTCAGCGGCGCCGCTCTAAATCCCGCCAAAGCAAAAACGGTGATTCCGGCACGGGAGATAATACTATCCCCGATAGTGCCGAAGAACACCCACCTCAGCAAGATTCGACACAGGAAGATGGACAAGCCAGCCCTCATGAGAGAGCGGCAGACCGAGAGGTCGAGGATGATAACTATATGCCTCCCTCCAAAGACGAGGCAAGCCTCGATGATGACGAATTTGTCATACCATCAGACCCGGCCGAACAAGAGCGTTTCAAACGCAGGTTTTTAGCCACGGCAAGCAGCCTCAAGAAAAAACAGCAACAGCTTAGAGCTGCCCAAGATTTGATAGCTGACAGATGGACTGAAGTCCTTGCGGCCGAAGACTATGAACTCGAACGCCCCTCCAAGAGTTACCCGAAGCGCAGGCCGCTACCCCGATCAGAGGAGGAAGCACCTACATCACCAGCGCATGACATGGCAGACCAGCAACCTCGCGGCCGCGATAGAGAGGCCTCTCGGCCCTCCACCCAAGCCATGCCCCGACGCCGCTCAAATAAGGCACGGGAAAATGCGCCCGACCTGCAAGACATACTGGAGGATAAGGCAAGATAAACAAGATCGATCTACGGATCGCGCAGGCGCCCTACGGCATGTGACAATGATCTTCACTCCGGATACAACAAATCCGGCCGGGCCGAACACAATAGACATAGCTCTTCCGAGCTGCGTCGTGATATAGCCCAATATAGAGGCGCCGCACACCCGCTATGCTTCACGAATGAAGTAATGGATCATAAAATCTCAGAGGGTTTCAAACCTGTAAACATCGAATCATACGATGGCACAACAGACCCGACGGTATGGATTGAGGATTATCTCCTTCACATCCACATGGCACACGGCGATGATCTACACGCCATCAAATACCTCCCGCTCAAACTTAAAGGACCGGCCCGACATTGGCTTAACAGCTTGCCAGCAGACTCAATCGGTTCTTGGGAGGACCTAGAAGCCGCATTCCTCAACAACTTTCAGGGTATTTACGTGCGACCACTGGATGCCGACGACTTAAGCCACATAATTCAGCAGCCAGAGGAATCGGCCAGACAATTCTGGACACGGTTCCTAACAAAGAAAAACCAGATAGTCGACTGTCCGGATGCAGAGGCCCTAGCAGCCTTCAAGCATAACATCCGCGACGAGTGGCTTGCCCGGCACCTGGGACAGGAAAAGCTGAAATCTATGGCAGCCCTCACGACACTCATGACCCGCTTTTGCGCGGGAGAAGACAGCTGGCTAGCTCGCAGTAACAACTTATCAAAGAACTCTGGTAATTCGGATACCAAGGACAAAAGTGGCAGGACACGTCGGAATAAGCAAAAACACCGCGTTAGCAGCGACAGCAATGAAGACATGACAGTCAATGCCGGATTTAAAGGCTATAAATCCGGTCAGCGGAAAAAGCCATTCAAAAAGAATACTCAGGGCCCGTCCAGTTTGGACCGAATACTCGATCGCTTGTGCCAGATACATGGCAGCCCCGAAAGGCCAGCCAATCACATTAACAAGGACAATTGGGTGTTCAAGCAGGCAGGCAAGTTAAAGGCCTAAAACAGAGACAAGGGGCTGCACAGCGACGACGAGGAGCCCAAGCCGCCGAACAACAATGGACAGAAGGGCTTTCCCCCACAAGTGCGGACGGTGAACATGATATATGCAACCCACATTCCCAAGCGGGAGCGGAAGAGTGCGCTATGGGACGTATACGTGATGGAGCCAGTCACCCCAAAGTTCAACCCATGGTCCTCCTGCCCGATCACTTTTGATCGAAGGGACCATCCCACTAGCATTCGTCATGGTGGCTTCGCCGCATTGGTTCTCGACCCAATCATCAACGGATTTCATCTCACAAGAGTCCTCATGGACGGCGGCAGTAGCCTGAACCTGCTTTATCAGGATATAATGCGGAAAATGGGCATAGACCCCTCAAGGATTAAGCCCACAAGGACGACCTTTAAAGGCGTTATACCAGGTGTAGAAGCCAACTGTACAGGCTCAGTAACACTTGACGTGGTCTTCGGATCCCCGGACAATTTCCGAAGCGAAGAGTTAATCTTCGATATAGTCCCGTTTCGCAGTGGCTATCACGCCCTGCTCGGATGAACCGCATTCGCAAAGTTCAATACGGTGCCGCACTACGCATATCTCAAGCTCAAGATGCCAGGCCCTCGAGGAGTAATTACGGTCAACGAAAACACCGAACGCTCCCTCCGTACGGAGGAGCATACGGCGGCTCTCGCAGCGGAGGTACAAAGTAGCCTTCTCAGGCAATTCTCCAGTCCGGCCATTAAAAGCCAGACACTGCCAAGCGCACCCGGAGTAACCCAGAGCAGGACCGCCTGGCACACTTTAAGCAAGCGTAGCAATGCAGCCCCAACCCCAGCTCTCGCGACATAGCGAAACCAGTATCTCACGTACATAACTACGCCCTGGAAATACCATGGGCATAGGGGAAGGGGCACAATAACGACACGCCCAAAATATGGCTTAAAACGTACTAGGGGCTGTTGGATTCTTTTTTTAATTTTCTCTTACTTTCAGGACTCCATACTTCGGACGACCTGTTCGGCAATTCGACTGCCGCACAAACGATGCAAGATCCAGGGAGGCAGACAAGCCATGCCGCATTATGGAACTCCCAGATGGTCTCTGTTACGAGCGGTATACCTGTTTTAAACACAATTCCGCGGCCTGCCCCTGGTCAGGACATACTACATAGTCCAATATCTTTTGCTTACCGCACTATTTGTATCGTTCGGCTTTGATAAATAGCCTCTATAAACAATGCATAGCTTTCTGTCTATTTTTTGCATTATCTTCTTTTTACATATATGTTTATTAAATGACATGATTGCACCCGTACACCATGGTACGGCAAACACGCTAGGGGCTTCAGTACCCATCATAATGGCGTGAGAAGTCCGTACACTTTCCCAAGTGCGGCACCCCGAACTTATAGCACTATATGCATCGGCTTTGAATCATGATTTGGGTCAATAGTTGGGTTTGCCCGGCTCCTATGTTTTGGTGCCTTACATTCCGCTCTATCGGCTAAGGTAGCACTAGGAGAACCACTGCGATTGTGCCCCGGTTGAGCTGGGTTAAGCACCTCAGTGGAGAAAGCTAAAACTGACTGTCATGATGTGGCGAGAGGCCGGTCGCTGTTCGAGAGGTTTTTTGAGTCCCTAAAGGCTTATGCCGCTTCGAGCGAGGAGCCGGCTTTGTCCGGCCAAGGCGTGGATAGCGCCCCGAACTCGGTCTTCCGAACTAGGGGCTTCGCCGAAATTTAAAATTATAGAGTTCTATGGCTAAGTGAGAGTGTTCAAGCATTATAGTCCCATTGCCTGGTTCGTTGTGCTGAGCGCCTCCCTCGAAGGACCCAACTATGGGAAAAAGAGCGCTCAGGTTTATCCCGAACACCCCAGCACTAGTGGCATGGGGGCAGAAGCCGACGACTGACCATCTCTCAATTTTTGACAAACGGCCGCACAGAAAGTAATATTTTAAATTCTAGCATTGCTTAGCGCATATGAACAAGTTTTCAGCGCATAGGATAACACGAGCGAGTTCATTCAAAAATTACGTCCTTGGTACATTCATCCGCCACAAGGCGGGCACCAGCAAGAACATCCTTGTAATAGTTCTCAGGCTTGCGATGCTCCTTCCCCGGCGGCGGCCCGTCCTTCACAACCTTCTCACCGTCCAGCTTACCCCAATGCACCTTTGCACGGGCAAGGGCCCTACGGGCACCTTCGATGCAGACGGAGCGCTTGATGACCTCGAGCCTTGGACAAGCCTCCACCAGCCGCCGCACCAGTCCGAAGTAGCTCCCAGGCAGGGCCTCTCTAGGCCACAGCCAAACTATGAAGCCCTTCAGGGCCTGTTCGGCCGCCTTGTGGAGCTCGACTAGCTGCTTCAGCTGGTCGCTCAAGGGCACAGGGTGTCCGGCCTCAGCGTACTAAGACTAGAACACCTTCTCCGTCGAGCTGCCTTCCTCGGTTTGGTAGAATGCGGCGGCATCGGATACGCTGCGGGGAAGATCTGTGAATGCCCCTGGAGAGCTCCGGATTCGGGTAAGTAACAAGTAGTTTACTTTTATATGTCTGCTTTGCATATAGAATGCCTTACCCGCCGCTATCTTTTTCACCGCATCCAATTCCTGGAGGGCCTTCTGGGCTTCGGCTTTGGCAGATTTGGCAGTTTTAAGGGCCGCAGCAAGCTCGGGCGCTCGCGTCTTCGAGTCGAGCTCCAAACTCTCATGTTTTTTCATGAGAACCTGAAGCTCTTGCCGCACCTTGCCGACCTGCGCCTCAAATTTCTCCCGCTCGGCGCGCTCCGTGGCCGCTTTCTTCTCGGCCTCAGACAGCGCCTGCTTGAGGATCGCCACCTCAGTTGTGGCCCCTACAATAAGCAGTATACTCCTGTCTTTTTTGCAATTGCGCCTCCCTATAGGCATTTCTTCTATAAGGTATCTCTTACCTTCTTTCTCCTCGAGCTGCCGTTTGGCAAGGCCGAGCTCTTGCTCGGTCCGCTCGAGGCCCTGCTTCAGGGCACCCACCTCCGCAGTCAGTGCGGCGGTGGCCAGCAACGAAGCCTGCATACGTATATTGACTCCTTTTTAGTTAGACTCCTGTGATATTTAATAGATCCTCTATTCGGCTTTTCTTTCTGAACGCCAAATAGAGCATCAGGGGCTACTGTCTATACGGTAATATTTTTACTTACCTCGAAGCCTGTTAGAAGGCTAGCACAAGTTTCAGTCAGTCCGCTTTTGGCGGATCGAACCTTCTGGATCACCGTACTCATGACGGAACGGTGCTCCTCGTCGATGGAGGCGCCCTTAAGCTCCTCCAGCAGATTGTCCGGCGCCTCCGGCTGGACGGAGGACGCCGGCTCGGTAGGCTTGCTCCTCTTGGCAGGAGTTCACCTACCGCGGTCCGGAACCGTTGATGATTCCGGCGCAGTGTCCGGCTTAAAGCCGGACTTGGAGCCCAGGGGGGTCTTGTCCCATTCTCTCCTGGAGTCCGGGAGGTCGCCTCGCGGCTCCTCCTGGACCACCTCCTCTCGCCTCGGAGCTTGTCGCGACGCCACTTCGGCGTCATCCGCAGCACAGGGGGAAGCAGTAGGCGGAACTGAATTCACGTCCGATGAATCCAGGGAGTCGCTCGACGACTCGTCGAGCCCGTCCTTGGGCAGACTGCATGATTATATCCGACATTAGGGAAAGCTATGCAACAAAAGGAATATCACGAGTTACTCTGGTATCCGAACACTTACGATCTCGCCGGACGCTTGGCCCTGTCCGGCCACTCCTCTTCGTCCTCGTCGGCGTCGGGGACGTAGTCCGGCGGAGGGGTTTTCCTCTTCTTGGACCCCTCGGCCTCCCCTACTGGGGCGGCCTTCCTCTTCTCTCCTCCCCCCGCTGGAGGGGGAGAGGTTTCTTCTTCCTCCTCCTCGTCTTCACGGGAGGAGTGCGTCTCGGACTCGTCGGATGACGAGTCCGACACCACCATATGCCGGGAACTCTTTCGAGTCACCGTGGCTTTCTTCTTCTTGGCCTTCTTCTCCGGCACCACATAAGTTGCCGGAACCAGCAGCTTCTCTAGGAGAGCAGGGGCTGGGTCTTCGGGCAAGGGAGCCGGGCAGTTAATCTGTCCGGACTTCTTCTGCCAATCCTGTCAAAGGTGAGAGAGTTTAGATCCCGCATAGAGTCAACTATGAAAAAACTTAACATCCTGTAAAGGATGGAAATATCTTACCTCGCCAGCAGGACGCTGCGAGCTGAATCTGCGGTCTTCGGAGGCGGATGTGGGAGCCTCGGCGCCTTTGGTTAGCCCCCTCCAGACATCTTCGTACGTCATGTCAAAGAGCCTGCTCAGAGTTCGGTGTTGCGCCGGGTTGAACTCCCACAAATTGAAGTCCCGTTCTTGACACGGAAGGATCCGGCGGACAAGCATGACCTGGATTATGTTGACAAGCTTGAGCTGCTTGTTCACCAGGGACTGGATGCATTTTTGCAGTCCGGTCAACTCTCCTTCGTCGCCCCATGACAAGCTCGTCTCCTTCCAGGACGTGAGCCGCGTAGGGGGTCCGGATCGGAATTCAGGGGCTGCGATCCAGTTCGGATCGCGTGGCTCGGTGATGTAAAACCACCCTGACTGCCACCCCTTCAAGGTCTCCACAAAGGAGCCCTCGAGTCATAGGACGTTGGCAATTTTGCCCGCCATGGCACCTCCGCACTCCGCCTGGTTGCCGCGCACCACCTTTGGCTTGACGTTGAAGGTCTTGAGCCAGAGGCCGAAATGGGGGCGAATGCAGAGGAAAGCCTCGCACACGACGATAAACGCCGAGATATTGAGGATGAAGTTCAGGGCCAGATCGCGGAAATCTAGGCCATAGTAGAACATGAGCCCGCGGACAAATGGGTGGAGAGGAAAACCCAGTCCGCGGAGGAAGTGGGGAAGAAATACTACCCTCTCATGGGGCCTTGGGGTGGGGAGAAGCTGCCCCTCCTTAGGAAGCCGGTGCGCGATGTCTTTGGACAAGTATCCGGCCTTCCTTAACCTTTTGACATGGCCCTCCGTGACGGAGGAGACCATCCACTTGCCTCCCGCTCCGGACATTGTTGGAGAGGGTTGAGGTAGGAAGCGCGGGCTTGGGCGCTAGAGCTTGGGTGCGCAGAAGATGGATAGGCAAAGGAGGAAGAAGGCGTAGGTAAAAAGGTGGATCCTTATATGGGCGGATGCGACTATGCGTCCCCACCAGCCTAGTAAAACTCGCTCGCGTCCCAAGCGCCGTGATAAGTGGCGCGGTTGGGTTACCCACGTCCGTATTAATAAGAATCCCGTAAACAAAGGGGACACGGTCTCTCCTTTGACAAGACGTGCCAAGGAAACCGCCTCGCAAAACACGCTGAGGTGGAAAAGTGAAAACGATTCGAGTGCAGGACTTGGCTGTAGTGTGATGACGCACTGCGGAATACGTCAGCAGATTTGATTTGTGTTAATATTATTCTCTCTATGGCAATATGTGGAAGCTTATTTTGCAGAGCCGGACACGACTCTTGGTGTTTACAATCTTCTATGAAGGACTTGGAGGAGGAACCCGCCTTGCAATGCCGAAAACAATTTGCGCGCCGGACTCGTCGTCATTGAAGCCTGGTTCAGGGGCTACCGAGGGAGTCCTGGATTAGCGGGTGTTCGGGTAGTCGGACTATACCTTCAGCCGGACTCCTGGACTATGAAGATACAAGATTGAAGACTACGTCCCGTGTCCGGATGGGACTTTCCTTGGCGTGGAAGGCAAGCTTGGCGATGCGGATATTCAAGATCTCCTACCATTGTAACCGACTCTATGTAACCGTAATCCTATCCGGTGTCTATATAAACCGGAGGGTTGTAGTCCATAGGGCATCAACACAATCAACTCTATAGACAACAATCATACCATAGGCTAGCTTCTAGGGTTTAGCCTCCTTGATCTCGTGGTAGATCTACTCTTGTACTACCCATATCATCAATATTAATCAAGCAGGACGTAGGGTTTTACCTGCATCAAGAGGGCCCGAACCTGGGTAAAACATCGTGTTCCCTGCCTCTTGTCACCATCCGGTCTAGACGCATAGTTCGGGACCCACTACCCGAGATCCGCCGGTTTTGACACCGACACCCACCAGACCGCCAAAGGAGAGAGCGACGTCGACCTCGCCCTCCTGGCGGTCGTGGATGCGGCCGCGGCTGCCGTCGTATTCGACGTCGACGAGGCAGAGCTCCTCCACGCGGCGCGCCGCCGGGTGGGAGAGCAGGCTGGCGAGCACGTAGAAGTCCCGCGCGGGCGACCCGTTGTACCTGTCAGGGTCCAGGTCCAGGAACATCCAGATCGAGTCGAGGTAGCTGTACTCGAGGCGCAGGGCGAGCCTGGTGACGGGGACGTCGGCGGCGTCGAGCACCGCCACGGCCGCGGACACGAAGGCGTCGCGGCGGGAGAAGAAGAGGGCCTTGGCGGCTTCTTTGCACTCATCTTGTCCGTACCGGGAGTTGTAGTCGTCGTCGTACTCGTAGCCCTCGTCGAACATCTCGAGGTTCATGGCGCCGGAGGAGCGGTAGAGCGGCGAGCGCCATCGCCGCGAGAGCGCGGGCGTGGCGGCGGCCTGCTTGGCTGGGACGAAGCGGAGAACACGCAGGAGGAGCTCGTCGGGGAGATCAGATAGGCGGTCGACGTCACCGGCCATCGCGCGTGCGGCAAGATGGATCGATCGACGCGATTTTGATCTCTGGCCGATGGGATTGGGACTTCGATTTTTTTTTTGAAATAGATTGGGACTTCGATTAGTGTATGTGTATACAATGAGTCCTCTGTTTTAGGAACGGTGGACTTGTAGTCGGTTCCGAGACTGACTGGACAACGAACAGAACCGACAGTGGTTTTATTATTACTAATATGTTTTTCTAAACAGATGCAAGCCCTCATATAAACGCGCATACACTCACCCCTATGAAAAGCGTATCACGGGAATTTCTGAAATAAATTCAGGATAAATACGAGCAGCAGGATTTGAACCCTGGTGGATTGGGGATACCACCATCCACCTAACCATCTCAACCAGAGGTTGGTTTGCATTATTATTAATATGTTAGCTTGTGATTTATCTATTAAATACAATGTGATTGTCTAAATAAATGTTCATCAAATTCTGATCGTGAATTGTCTTATAATTTGATTAGAAGTTTAGTAAATAAATTAAAGTGAAATTGATTTAGAAAATAAGTAAATTAAGATGATTGATTATTATATATATGGAAGGTTGGATGAAGGGGTGGTGAAAAAGAAAGATGAAATGAGTACTTTCTGTTCTTTTTAAGTAGTAGAGATTATTTTTATTTTGGAGGACTGAATCATTAGGATTTCTTTCTTACACTGTGGACTTTTTTCTCTTCTGAATGGGATCAGATGATAAATAAATATGGACGTCGATAATTGCCACACGTGTGGCATATACGACATGCGTCCACACACCGTGTGTGGTGTGAGCAGGAGGCAGCTCACACGGGTTGTGTGTGGGCGGATATTAAAATTGCCCACACGTGTGGGCGCGGCTACTTCGTGCCACACGCCCAACAAAATACTACTCATCTCCACCCCGTGCGTGTGGCACGAAGCAAAAATGTCCACACGTCCTGACGCAGCTACGTTAGATACCCCACGTGACGACGATTTAATTGCCATCCTGGTTGGCAGATGTAGTCATCCGAGATGGCAAGTGTAGTTGTAAAAGCATGGCAACTCTATCTGTTTTGGTTACTATAGTTGCCATGTCTAATTTATGGTAGTTGCCGCGTGTAATCAAACCGTAGTTGCCGTGTGTGATTAACTACTTGTCACATATGGTCAAAACAGTAGTTGCCATGTGTGTTTACCTAGTTGCCACGTATGGTCCAACCATAATTGCCATGTATTGTTAATCACAGTTTCCATGTGTGTTTATCTGGTTGCCACGTACGTGTAACTGCAGTTGCCGTGTAGCAAAGAATCACAGTTGCCATGTGTGTGTACCGAGTTGCCACGTTCGCGTAACTGCAGTTGCCATGTAGCATAGAATCACAGTTGCCATATGTGTGTACCGAGTTGCCACGTTCGCGTAACTGCAGTTGTCATCCACAAGGTAGTAGTGTCGTGTGGGCGAAAAGCAGTTCGCCCACACGCGCATGACCTAGTTGGTGGCTGTGTGGGCGAAAAGCAGTTCGCCCACACAATGCAGCTGGCAAACAACATAGTGCGGGCGTGTGGGCAAACTCTTCAACGCCCACACACCAGCCCCATTCTGCGTGGCACATCAAATCCACCTTTTCGTGTCAAGATTCGTGCAAAAGACAATGAACGACGATCCAGGCGTGTGGGCGAATTGGGTAACGCCCACACGTGTGGGCGTTAGTGTTTTCAATAAATATTTAAAATAACGTCTAGGTCCATGGACCAACAAACATCATTGCCGTCGTTAGAATGAGGCGTCCACATGCCGCTATCGCAGCTTCAATATCGGAGCCAATATAGTCTTGTCGATAACAATTGAGAAGTCTTCGTACACATGAACCTAAGAATCATCGCCCCAGAGCCGCAGTCGTTGCCGTTATATCCTTGAATAGATCTGAAGAATCCGATAACAAAATTTGTCATTGCTTATGCATGATGATAATCCCTATTCTCACTGCCCCGAGGAGGTCGCAAAAGTCTACGCTGGAGCTCTATCTACTTTGTCTTGACGAACGAACTTGAGGAAGATCGGAGCCCGGAAAAATGATTTGAAGAAGAAGCGCCACCGTCCGTCCATGTGAGCAATGCCAGGACTAAAACTTTACTTGTTTACTAGTCGGAGTCGAGGCACTAGGAATCCCCTCCCCCGTCACCAACTGCTGGAGCAGCAGACAGAGGCAGGCGAATCCATGAGCTCGTCGACAAAGGTCAAATGGGGAGAAGGATTTGACTAGTTTATTTGAGAGAGGGAAAGAAAAGCAACGTTCCTATGTTGCAGACTGTTTGATTAGTAGGATTAGAGTCATTAGAAAAAGTTCTTAGAGCAACTTTAATCGGGCGACTCATTTCATCCGCGACCCTCCGTTTGGGTCGGCGCGAACAAAAAAATCGGTCTAATGCGCCGACCCAAACGGACGCGCGTCCGCTTTCGTCCGCATGCCGACCCTTCTCGATTCATTTTTGAGCCAGATTTACGTCGGTGCGGACACAAGACGGACGCGCGCGTGCTCGCCCTCTTTCCTCACCGGGCCTGCTGGTCGGTGGCACATTGGATTGGCCTCTCTACATCAAACAGTACACCCTCGCCCGCCTGCTTCGTCGCCGACGCCGTCGGTCATTTTTCTCGATAAAATGGATACATAGATAGTTCTAGCGTACACAGATAAAAGAAAAGACCACTACTCGTCGCTTTCTGACTCCGACTCGGTAATGTCCTCCTCCGATGTCTGAATGTAGGCGTCAGCATGCTGCTCGTCTTCAAAGTCCCAACCCGACGTTTCTCATAGCTTCAGTTTCAATTGAGCGGCCTGCTTCCGCGAACGCTTGTCCTCCCGATAGGCGGCTCGCTCCATCCTCCTCGCGTCCCTCTCCAACCTCATTTGCTTGTAGAACTGGCGCTCATCGATGATGTCCTGCGGGAAGCGTTCGCGCCACACCACCATGGCTTCCACGTCCATCTCGGCGATGGCGAGGCGACGCTGCCGCCTCTGGTGGACACGACGATCCTCGTCGGTGAAAAGTTGCGGGAAAGGCGCCAGATCCTGCGCCCGCTGGCTTGACACGTCGGGAAAATTCATATCCCGACGAGGCCTCAGGAGGCGCGACGCCGCCGCGTCGTGCGCGGGCCGTTTCCTCTGCGGTGTCGAAGGTGCCGAGGATGAGACGTTTCTCGTGAAACCAGATCTCAAAGGAGAAGGCGCCGGAGCGGCGTTCGCGTACTCCGCAAAAATCTGAAGCGCCCAGGCGATGGATTGACATGGTGGCGCAGAGGCGAGACGAGTGGGCGGTGGACAACGAGCGGGGCAGAGTGTGGAGGGAGCACCTTCTTATAACGAGCGCCGGTCGCGGCGCGCGCGCAAACCATTCCCGCGCGCTGGGCCGCTTTCCCGCGCGCTGGAGCGCCAGCTGGCATGATCTAAAGCGCGCACGCGGTCATGAAATGGGTCGGCCCGTTGAGCGCACTGCCGACCCAAAACTAAAAAAGGACGGATGGTGGACGGCCGGCCGACCTAAACTGACAAAAAAACAAAAAAAAAAACGCTGTCCATTTGGATCGGCCGTTGGAGTTGCTCTCAATGATTGTTTTGCACTAAAATTTTCATCCACTTTAACATCTTTGTTTTGCACTAGAAAAGCTGTGTGATCGCAAAAGAAGAAAAAAAAACCCACAAAAGCTGAGACACGAGATGGACGCGGAAAAGAATGTATACGTGACCGTAATGAGTTTAGGCCTCTTTTGGTTCATAGGATAGGATTATCATAGGAATAGGAATCTTGTAGGAAATGAGATGACATGTATCTCAAATCCTATGAGTAGGAATAGGAAACAAGATGTCATTTGGTTGACATCAAAGGAATTTTTCCATTGAATCTAGGCTCTTTTTTATTTTCCTATGAAATGTGGAGGATAGGAACCAATCCTATGTAGGAATAGGAATCCATTCCTATGAACCAAAAGGCTCTAAAAAAAATCCTATAAAAATCCTATCCTCTAGAATTCCTATGAAATTCCTTTAAACCAAAGGAGCCCTTAGACTCCGTCCGTATACGTGTTTCTTTTTTTAGTATCAGTACAAACACAAGTGTTTATATACACGCGTATACACTCACCCCTATGAACGCACACACGCACATTCTACCCTTATGAGCACCTCCAAAAGACTGAGCCGGCATATCATCTTGAGATTTACGAAGTCACCGTAGGCGCCTCGTCGTCGACGGAAACGTCTCCTTCCACTGAAAGCGCATCGCCGGAAATCCTGAAATAAATTCAAAAATAATGCGAGCATCAAGATTTGAAATTTGATGGATTGAGGATACCACTGTCCACATAACCAACTTAACCACATGTTGATTCGCATCCGTATACGTGTTTCGAAGGAGAGAACGCAGGTTATTTCTCAACACGACTAGACCACAGATGCACTTTCGCGTCCCGGACGCATCTCGCAGATCGGCGCCGCGCGCGATGGGTCACGTCGCCGACCGCCTGAGCAACCTCCGCGACGGCGTGATCGGCCACATCCTCTCCTTCCTCGACGCCAAGGAGACCGGCCGCGCCGCGGCGCTCTCGTCGCGCTGGCGGGACGTCTTGGGCAGCGTCCACACCGTCTCCCTGGAGCAGCCGGAGCGGCCCTACTTCATCTACGACCGCGGCAGCATGTACGACCGCGGCGTGGCGCGGCGCCTCATCGCCGCCGTCAATGCCGCCCTCTTTTCGCGCTACCGGCGCCCCTACCCTGCCGCCGCCACGGTGCCCCTGCGAGCGCTCCGCGTGTCCCTCGAAGGGTTCAACCCCGACGACAAGTCCGGGGTGGACCTGTGCCTCTCCTACGCCCTGAGGCATGCCGCCCCCGAGTTCGACCTCGACTTCCGCTTCGGCCGCGACTCCGCCTGCGGCCGCTACGACCGCTTGGACGCCGCCGATGCTGATAACGATGACGATGTCGCCGCCTATAGCCCAGTCGAGGTTCGAGCCGTCGCTGTGAGTCCGCGGAGGAAGTCTCCCGAGTCCGACGACCATTCCCACGGGGTGCGCCCCGAAGACGAAGACGAAGACGATGTCTCGTCCAGCGACGACGATGACAAGAGGGTTGCTCGACCGTGGAATCGGCCGTCCCTGGAGTACACCGTACTAAGTGGGCTCTTGTCCTGTGCCACGCTGCGATCCCTCCGCCTCGGCTACTGCAGGCTCTCCCCGCCGGTGGCCATCAGCCTGCCGTCGCTCGAGGCGCTCCACCTCACCCACGTCCCCGACGAGGAGGAGCACGTGCAGAGGCTCATCTCCGCCTGCCCGCGGCTTGCGGACCTGACGCTCGAGGCCTGCGGCACGGTGACCGCACTCTCCCTCCTGGACAACGCGTGCCTCCGTAGGCTGGCCATCCGGTGCTGCCACAAGCTGGCCAGCCTCGCCGTCGACGCACCAGAGCTCCACTCCTTGGAGTACCGTGGCCCTGTCCCCGACGACTCATTCCTCACCGTGCGTGGGGGCGGCGGCGGCGGCTTCCCGGCCGTCACGTCGTGCAAGATCGACATCCTCGAGGAGGCCACGTCGGAGGAGGAGCTCGCCAATCTTGGCTCGTTCCTGCAGCAGTTGGCCTCGACCACGAAACACCTCCGCCTACGCTCCGCTCGCATGGGCTCCTGTTTCGTGAATCTCCCGGTGTTCCCTTCCCTCCGCCACCTCGAGCTGAACGGAAGTGTGCCGCGCAGCGATGACCCCGTCGCCGTCGCCGCGTGGATGAGCAGCGTTCTTATGCAGGCCCCGAACCTGGAGCTCCTGTCACTTTTCTTCGAAGCAGCGCCTCGCGCCGACGGCCACTTCGCGGACGCTGGGCACAGCAAGGGGGAGCTCCTCGAAGCGCACCATCTGCACTACTCCCGGTACGACAGCCTCGACTACGCGCCGGCGGTGGTCCCGCCGTGCCTTGGAAGCCGGGTGAGGAAGGTGGAGTTGCTGCAGTACCAGGGCGGCAGAGCGCAGAGGACGCTGGCCAGGTTCTTGCTCCGCAACGCGCCGGTTCTTGAGCAGCTCTACTGTGGACTCGCGGATGGGCCGGAGTGGGTTCAGAGGGAATTGATACTCCCTAATTTTGGAATCCTTTTATTATATCTATTCAATTGAGGTGTTTAATTTTAGATTTGGTTCACGTGAACGATTTTTCAAGAAGCTCTGTCATTCAGTTAAACTATTCAATTTTGAATTTGACCACAGTTTTGATTAGGTCAATGACATCTCAACCAGACTTCAAAAACACTTAAAAAAAGCACCAGCACGTGACGTGGCATTGTAACATCAATATAGTATATGTAGCCACTAGCAGGGAAGTGCATGGATGAACCCGGATACATATGAACCAATTTTAAAAAACACATTTTTAAATGCTAAAAAGATACAAAAAGATGGTATGGGTATGTCTTCCTGTTCTATGTGCGTGCATAAAGTTTCATGAAAAAATAATCTTTTTTGTGGCCTGCGCAAAAAAAGACAAAAAATTGTGTCATGAAACACTATTTAGAAGCACTGAAATTTGTTTTTTTGCGGAGACAAAACAAAAAGATATTTTTCCACAAAACTTTACACCGTGCATACACATTTGTGAAAATGTATGCATGAAATTTTCTTTTGATTTTTTTAGATTTTAAAATGTGCTTAAAATGCATATTTTGAAAAGTGGGTGCAGATGCCCCTGCGATCAGATCGTGCCCACTCGCCACTAGCGCGAGAAACTTTCCCATATAAGTATAAGTTGATTAGCAGATAATACAATACCACACTGCCAATAAATCCCATCAAAACACCTACACACTTCATCATCTTCCCCACACTCCAAATCAGTTGTTTTCTTTTACAAAATATCAGTAACACCAGCAACACAGCTAAGCGCGTCCAATTCTTTAGTTAAACATATAAACCCTCAAGAAGTCATAGGCAGGATGAAGGTGGCCACGTCGTCTTTAATTCTCCATGGACAGTACTTGTGCCACCGCCTGTAAATTTTATGCCCCGCCAGCGGCATTTTAGTCTTTTCACCTTTGGGTATAAAAAGCAGCCCGCCCGTGCAGAAGCCCTAGCCGCCGCCTCCCGTCCCACTCGCCTTCCCCTCCTCGTCGCCCCTCCTCCTTCTCCTTCCCCGTCCTCGTCGCCCCTCCTCCTTCTCCTCCTATCGTCGCCCCCTCCTCCTCCTCCTCCCATCGTGTCCCCTCCTCCTCCGTCCCTCCCCCTCCCACCCCCCGCATCTCGTCCGCCCTGGGTGCGGAGGCGAGCTGCTG
>NC_057800.1:693016575-693029607 GCF_018294505.1 Triticum aestivum
CGAGCTGCTGCACCCACTCCCCTCCTCCAACTCCCCCACCCCTCCTCCAATGGCGCTCCTTCCCTGGCTCGAGCCCTAGGGCCGCCGCCGCCTGGCACCACCTACGGCCGCGGTCGCTGTTGGCCGCACCTTCCGCCTCTGGTGGCCATCGAAGCCAGGCACCAGTTGCAGCTCTAGCTCCAGCTCCACCTCGGCCCCTCCTCCCCACCCACGGTGAGGACCGGCCTCCCTCTCTGTTCTTATTTTTTTCATGTATAGATTTAGGAATTGATGATCTGTGGATGGATGGATAGATAGATCGATGGATGTGTGCTTCAGAATCTGGCAAAGCACCTCTTGTTGTATACATATGCAAATAGTAATTCTTGTTACTCACCCATATGAGGTATAGGTTGTGGGAATCCATACCTGAAGTTGGGGGTTGATGTTGTGAAATGGCGGCGTCACGAGCCAGAAGGTCACCACTGAGACCATAAGCAGCCCAGCACCCAGCGCCCAACAACAGCAATCCAACATATATGCACATAACAAGTATGAACGGACACACGCATGAGAAAGCATGGGAATAGAAATGGATAGCCGTGCTGAGATGGTTCTTGGGCGTACTTGTGGTGCGGGGAGCGCCGGTCAGCCCGGCGGACCTTTGACATAAGCACAATGCTGGATCAGACACACGCACAGTCGTTGGCGTGTGTGCTGGATACAAGAAACCGGCGCGCCTTGGTCGCTTGGCCTATCCATCAGCATTATTGTTGGGGAACGTAGTAATTTCAAAAATTTCCTACGCACACGCAAGATCATGGTGATGCATAGCAACGAGAGGGGAGAATGTGATCTACGTACCCTCGTAGACCGACAGCGGAAGCGTTATGACAACGCGGTTGATGTAGTCGTACGTCTTCACGGCCCGACCGATCAAGCACTGAAACTACGGCACCTCCAAGTTCTAGCACACGTTCAACTCGATGACGATCCCCAGACTCCGATCCAGCAAAGTGTCGGGAAAGAGTTCTATCAGCACGACGGCGTGGTGACGATCTTGATGTTCTACTGTCGCAGGGCTTCACCTAAGCACCGCTATAATATTATCGAGGATTATGGTGGAGGGGGGCACCGCACACTGCTAAGAGAACGATCACAAAGATCAACTTGTGTCTAGAGGTGCCCCCTACCCCCGTATATAAAGAAGCAAGGGGGAGGAGGCCGGCCCTAGGAGGGGCGCGCCAGGGAGTAGGATTCCTACTCCTAGTTGGAGTAGGTTTCCTCCTTTCCTAGTCCAACTAGGAGAAGGGGGGAAAGGGGGGAAGAGGGGAAGGAAGGGAGAGAGGGGCCGCGCCCCAAACCCCTTGTCCAATTCGGACTGGGCTTGGGAGGGGCGCGCGCCACCTCCTGGTCCTTTCCACTAAGGCCCATTAAGGCCCATTACTTCTTCCTCGTATTCCCGTAACTCCCCGGTACCTCCGAAAATACCCGAATCACTCGGAACCTTTCCGATGTCCGAATATAGTCGTCCAATATATCAATCTTTACGTCTCGACCATTTCGAGACTCCTCGTCATATCCCCGATCTCATCCGGGACTCCGAACTCCTTCAGTACATCAAAACTCATAAACTCATAATATAACTGTCATCGAAACCTTAAGCGTGCGGACCCTACGGGTTCGAGAACAATGTAGACATGACCGAGACACGTCTCCGGTCAATAACCAATAGCGGAACCTGGATGCTCATATTGGCTCCCACATATTCTACGAAGATCTTTATCGGTCAGACCGCATAACAACATACATTGTTCCCTTTGTCATCGGTATGTTACTTGCCCGAGATTCGATCGTCGGTATCTCAATACCTAGTTCAATCTCGTTACCGGCAAGTCTCTTTACTCGTTTCGTAATACATCATCTCGCAACTAACTCATTAGTTGCAATGCTTGCAAGGCTTGTGTGATGTGCATTACCGAGAGGGCCTAGAGATACCTCTCCGACAAACGGAGTGACAAATCCTAATCTCGAAATACGCCAACCCAACATGTATCTTTGGAGACACCTGTAGAGCTCCTTTATAATCACCCAGTTACGTTGTGACGTTTGGTAGCACACAAAGTGTTCCTCCGGCAAACGGGAGTTGCATAATCTCATAGTCATAGGAACATGTATAAGTCATGAAGAAAACAATAGCAACATACTAAACGATCGGGTGCTAAGCTAATGGAATGGGTCATGTCAATCACATCATTCTTCTAATGATGTGATCCTGTTAATGAAATAACAACTCTTTTGTTCATGGTTAGGAAACATAACCATCTTCGATTAACGAGCTAGTCAAGTAGAGGCATACTAGTGACACAATGTTTGTCTATGTATTCACACATGTATTATGTTTCCGGTTAATACAATTATAGCATGAATAATAAAATTTATCATGATATAAGGAAATAAATAATAACTTTATTATTGCCTCTAGGGCATATTTCCTTCAGTCTCCCACTTGCGCTAGAGTCAATAATCTAGTTCACATCGCCATGTGATTCAACACTAATAGTTCACATCACCATGTGATTAACACCCATAGTTCACATTGTCATGTGACCTATACCCAAAGGGTTTACTAGAGTCAGTAATCTAGTTCACATCGTTTATGTGATTAACACCCAAAGAGTACTAAGGTGTGATCATGTTTTGCTTGTGAGATAATTTTAGTCAACGGATCTGTCACATACATATCCGTAAGTATTTTGCGAATTCTATGTCTACAATGCTCTGCACGGAGCTACTCTAGCTAATTGCTCCCACTTTCAATATGTATCTAGATCGTGACTTAGAGTCATCCAGATCTGTGTCAAAACTTGCATCGACGTAACTTTTTATGACGAACCTTTTCGTCATCTCCATAATTGAGAAATATTTCCTTATTCCACTAAGGATAATTTTGACCGTTGTCCAGTGATCTACTCTTATATCACTATTGTACTCCCTTGCTTAACACAGTGTAGGGTATACAATAGATCTGGTACACAGCATGACATACTTTATAGAACCTATGGCTGAGGCATAGGAAATGACTTTCATTCTCTTTCTATCTTCTACCGTGGTCGGGCTTTGAGTCTTACTCAATTTCACACCTTGTAACAAAGCCAAGAACTCTTTCTTTGACTGTTCCAATTTTTGGACTAGTTCAAAATATTGTCAAGGTATGTACTCATTGAAAAAAACTTATCAAGCGTCTTGATCTATCTGTATAGATCTTGATGCTTAATATGTAAGCAGCTTCACCGAGGTCTTTCTTTGAAAAACTTCTTTCAAAACACTCCTTTATGCTTTGCAGAATAATTCTACATTATTTCCGATCAACAATATGTCATTCACATATACTTATCAGAAATGTTGTAGTGCTCCCACTCACTTTCTTGTAAATACAGGCTTCACCGCAAGTCTGTATAAAACTATATGCTTTGATCATCTCATCAAAGCGCATATTCCAACTCCGAGATGCTTGCACCAGTCCATAGATGGATCGTTGGAGCTTGCACCTTTTGTTAGCACCTTTAGGATTGACAAAACCTTCTGGTTGTATCATATACAACTCTTCTTTAATAAATCCATTAAGGAATGCAGTTTTGTTTATCCATTTGCCGGATTTCATAAAATGCGGCAATTGCTAACATGATTCGGACAGACTTAAGCATAGATACGAGTGAGAAACTCTCATCGTAGTCAACACCTTGAACTTGTCGAAAACCTTTTTGCGACAATTCTAGCTTTGTAGATAGTAACACTACTATCAGTGTCCGTCTTCCTCTTGAAGATCCATTTAATCTCAGTGGCTCGCCGATCATTGGGCAAGTCAATCAAAGTCCATACTTTGTTCTCATACATGGATCTCATCTCAGATTTCATGGCCTCAAGCCATTTCCCGGAATCTGGGCTCATCATCGCTTCCTCATAGTTCGTAGGCTCGTCATGGTCAAGTAACATGGCCTCCAGAACTGGATTACTGTACCACTCAGGTGCAGATCTCACTCTGGTTTTACCTACGAGGTTCGGTAGTAACTTGATCTGAAGTTACATGATCATCATCATTAGCTTCCTCACTAATCGGTCTAGTAGTCAGAGGAACAGATTTCTGTGATGAACTATTTTCCAATAAGGGAGCAGGTACAGTTACCTCATCAAGTTCTACTTTCCTCCCACTCACTTCTTTCGAGAGAAATTCCTTCTCTAGAAAGGATCCATTCAAAGCAACGAATATCTTGCCTTCGGATCTGTGATAGAAGGTGTACCCAACATTTTCTTTTGGGTATCCTATGAAGACGCACTTCTCCGATTTGGGTTTGAGCTTATCAGGTTGAAACTTTTTCACATAAGCATTGCAACCTCAAACTTTAAGAAACGACAGCTTAGGTTTCTTGCCAAACCCTAGTTCATACGGTGTCGTTTCAACGGATTTAGATGGTGCCCTATTTAACGTGAATGCAGCCGTCTCTAATGCATAACCCCAAAACGATAGTGGTAGATCGGTAAGAGACATCATAGATCGCACCATATCTAATAAAGTATGGTTATGACGTTTGGACACACCATTACATTGTGGTGTTCCAGGTGGCGTGAGTAGTGAAACTATTTCACATTGTTTTTAACTGAAGGCCAAAATCGTAACTCAAATACTCTTCTTTACGATCAGATCGTAGAAACTTTATTTTCTTGTTACGATGATTTTTCACTTCACTCTGAAATTCTTTAAACTTTTCAAATGTTTCAGACTTATGTTTCATCAAGTAGATATACTCATATCTGCTCAAATCATCTTTGAAGATCAGAAAATAATGATACCTGTCGCGAGCCTCAATATTCATCGGACCACATACATCAGTATGTATGATTTCCAACAAATCTGTTGCTCGCTCCATTGTTCCGAAGAACAGAGTCTTAGTCATCTTGCCCATGAGGCATGGTTCGCAAGCATCAACTGATTCATAATCAAGTGATTCCAAAAGCCCATCAACATGGAGTTTCTTCATGCGCTTTACACCAATATGACCTAAACGGCAGTGCCAAAAATAAGTTGCACTATCATTATTAACTTTGCATCTTTTGGTTTCAATATTATGATTATGTGTATCACTACGATCGAGATCCAACGAACTATTTTCATTGGGTGTGTAACCATATAAGGTTTTATTCATGTAAACAGAATAACAATTTATTCTCTTAGTTAAATGAATAACCGTATTACAATAAACATGATCAAATCATATTCATGCTCAATGCAAACACCAAATAACACTTACTTAGGTTCAACACTAATCCCGAAATTATAGGGAGTGTGCGATGATGATCATATCAATCTTGGAACCACTTCCAACACACATCGTCACTTCACCCTTAACTAGTCTCTGTTTATTCTGCAACTCCCGTTTCGAGTTACTAATCTTAGCAACTGAACTAGTATCAAATACCGAGGGGTTGCTATAAACACTAGTAAAGTACACATCAATAACATGTATATCAAATATACTTATATTCACTTTGCCATCCTTCTTATCCGCCAATCACTTGGGGTAGTTCTGCTTCCAGTGACCAGTCCCTTTGCAGTAGAAGCACTTAGTCTCAGGCTTAGGACCAGAATTGGGCTTCTTCACTTGAGCAGCAACTTGCTTGCTGTTCTTCTTGAAGTTCCCCTTCTTCCCTCTGCCCTTTTCTTGAAACTAGTGGTCTTGTCTACCATCAACACTTGATGTTTTTCTCGATTTCTACCTTCGTCAATTTCAGCATTACGAAGAGCTTGGGAATCGTTTTCGTTATCCCTTGCATATCATAGTTCATCACGAAGTTCTACTAACTTGATGATGGTGACTAGAGAATTCTGTTAATCACTATTTTATCTAGAAGATTAACTCCCACTTGATTCAAGTAATTGTAGTACCCAGACAATCTGAGCACATGCCCACTAGTT
The DNA here is from genome assembly GCF_018294505.1 of Triticum aestivum. Taxonomy (NCBI): domain Eukaryota; kingdom Viridiplantae; phylum Streptophyta; class Magnoliopsida; order Poales; family Poaceae; genus Triticum; species Triticum aestivum. The sequence goes on from NC_057800.1 coordinate 693,022,529, forward strand.
GAGCGATTCTCCTCCATCTTTTAGCTATAGAACTTGTTGGAAACTTCATATCTCTCAACTCGGGTATTTGCTTGAAATATTAACTTCAACTCCTGGAACATCTCATATGTTCCATGACGTTCAAAACGTCTTTGAAGTCCCGATTCTAAGCCATTAAGCATGGTGCACTAAACTATCAAGTAGTCATCATATTGAGCTAGCCAAACATTCATAACGTCTGCATCTGCTCCTGCAATAGGTCTGTCACCTAGCGGTGCATCAATGACATAATTCTTCTGTGCAGCAATGAGGATAAACCTCAGATCACGGATCCAATCCGCATCATTGCTACTAACATTTTTCAACACAATTTTCTCTAGGAACATATCAAAATAAACACAGGGAAGCAACAACGCGAGCTATTGATCTACAACATAGTTTGCAAAATACTATCAGGACTAAGTTCATGATAAATTTAAAGTTCAATTAATCATATTACTTAAGAACTCCCACTTAGAAAGACATCCTCTAATCTTCTAAGTGATCACGTGATCCAAATCAACTAAACCATGTCCGATCATCACGTGAGATGGAGTAGTTTCAATGGTGAACATCACTATGTTGATCATATCTACTATATGATTCACGCTCGACCTTTCGGTCTCCGTGTTCCGAGGCCATATCTGTATATGCTTGGCTCGTCAAGTATAACCTGAGTATTCCGCGTGTGCAACTGTTTTGCACCCGTTGTATTTGAACGTAGAGCCTATCACACCCGATCATCATGTGGTGTCTCAGCACGAAGAACTTTCGCAACGGTGCATACTCAGGTAGAACAATTCTTGATAATTAGTGAGAGATCATCTTAAAATGCTACCGTTAAACTAAGCAAAATAAGATGTATAAAAAGATAAACATCATATGCAATCAAAATATGTGACATGATATGGCCATCATCATCTTGCGCCTTTGATCTCTATCTCCAAAGTACTGTCATGATCTCTATCGTCATCGGCATGACACCATGATCTCCATCATCTTCATCTATATCAATGTGTCGTCACATGGTTGTCTCACCAACAATTGCTCTTGCAACTATTGCTATCGCATAGCGATAAAGTAAAGAAATTATTTGGCGCTTGCATCTTATGCAATAGAGAGATAACCATAAGGCTTTTGCCAGTTGCCGATAACTTCAACAAAATATGATCATCTCATACAACAACTTATATCTCATCACGTCTTGACCATATTACATCACAACATGCCCTGCAAAAACAAGTTAGACGTCCTCTACTTTGTTATTGCAAGTTTTACGTGGCTGCTACGGGCTTAAGCAAGAACCAATCTTACCTATGCATCAAAAACCACAACGATAGTTTGTCAAGTTGGTGCTGTTTTAACCTTCGCAAGGACCGGGCGTAGCCACACTCGGTTCAACTAAAGTTGGAGAAACTGACACCCGCCAGCCACCTGTGTGCAAAGCACGTCGGTAGAACCAGTCTCGCGTAAGCGTACACGTAATGTCGGTCCGGGCCGCTTCATCCAACAATACCGCCGAACCAAAGTATGACATGTTGGTAAGCAGTATGACTTATATCGCCCACAACTCACTTGTGTTCTACTCATGCACAACATCAACACATAAAACCTAGGCTCTGATACCACTATTGGGGAACGTAGTAATTTCAAAAATTTCCTACGCACACGCAAGATCATGGTGATGCATAGCAACGAGAGGAGAGAGTGTGATCTACGTACCCTCGTAGACCGACAGCGAAAGTGTTATGACAACGCGGTTGATGTAGTCGTACGTCTTCACGGCCCGACCGATCAAGCACCGAAACTACGGCACCTCTGAGTTCTAGCACACGTTTAGCTCGATGACGATCCCCGGACTCCGATCCAGCAAAGTGTCGGGGAAGAGTTCCGTCAGCACGACGGCGTGGTGACAATCTTGATGTTCTACTGTCGCAGGGCTTCACCTAAGCACCGCTATAATATTATCGAGGATTATGGTGGAGGGGGGCACCGCACACGGCTAAGAGAACGATCACGAAGATCAACTTGTGTCTAGAGGTGCCTCCCTACCCTCGTATATAAAGGAGCAAGGGGGAGGAGGCCGGCCCTAGGAGGGCCGCGCCAGGGAGTAGGATTCCTACTCCTAGTTGGAGTAGGTTTCCTCCTTTCCTAGTCCAACTAGGAGAAGGGGGAAAGGGGGGAAGAGGGGAAGGAAGGGAGAGAGGGGCCGCACCCCAAACCCCTTGTCCAATTCGGACTGAGCTTGGGAGGGGCGCGCGCCACCTCCTGGTCCTTTCCACTAAGGCCCATTAAGGCCCATTGCTTCTTCCTCGTATTCCCGTAACTCCCCGGTACCTCCGAAAATACCCGAATCACTCGGAACCTTTCCGATGTCCGAATATAGTCGTCCAATATATCGATCTTTATGTCTCGACCATTTCGAGACTCCTCGTCATGTCCCAGATCTCATCCGGGACTCCGAACTCCTTCGGTACATCAAAACTCATAAACTCATAATATAACTGTCATCGAAACCTTAAGCGTGCGGACCCTACGGGTTCGAGAACAATGTAGACATGAACGAGACACGTCTCCGGTCAATAACCAATAGCGGAACCTGGATGCTCATATTGGCTCCCACATATTCTACGAAGATCTTTATCGGTCAGACCGCATAAGAACATACGTTGTTCCCTTTGTCATCGGTATGTTACTTGCCCGAGATTTGATCGTCGGTATCTCAATACCTAGTTCAATCTCGTTACCGGCAAGTCTCTTTACTCGTTTCGTAATACATCATCTCGCAACTAACTCATTAGTTGCAATGCTTGCAAGGCTTATGTGATGTGCATTACCGAGAGGGCCCAGAGATACCTCTCCGACAAACGGAGTGACAAATCCTAATCTCGAAATACGCCAACCCAACATGTACCTTTGGAGACACCTGTAGAGCTCCTTTATAATCACCCAGTTACGTTGTGACGTTTGGTAGCACACAAAGTGTTCCTCCGGCAAACGGGAGTTGCATAATCTCATAGTCATAGGAATATGTATAAGTCATGAAGAAAGCAATAGCAACATACTAAACGATCGGGTGCTAAGCTAATGGAATGGGTCATGTCAATCACATCATTCTTCTAATGATGTGATCCCGTTAATCAAATAACAACTCTTTTGTTCATGGTTAGGAAACATAACCATCTTCGATTAACGAGCTAGTCAAGTAGAGGCATACTAGTGACACTCTGTTTGTCTATGTATTCACACATGTATTATGTTTCCGGTTAATACAATTCTAGCATGAATAATAAATATTTATCATGATATAAGGAAATAAATAATAACTTCATTATTTCCTCTAGGGCATATTTCCTTCAATTATATCTCCTTCATCAATTATTTTTCTCATATTCTTTATGATGAAGGCTAGGAACTATGCTAAAATATACATATGTCTTAGTTGTTGCTTTTCTTAATGCAGATATGGAAGATCTAAAAGCCTCTCAAAGATTATTGGTTCTGCAGAAGCCAATGATCTGGCACACTGAGACCTTAATTTTTCGAGTGAACGACTGCAGGAATCAAAATACAATGTTGATGAGGTTCTTTCTTTACAGAAGTAGATTACAATATTAACGAAATTAGCTCCTGGCCATTGCATCTTTGCATACTTATTGGAAGTTCATTTGCTTATTAATCGTAGCATAGAACTTTTCAGCTATGATGTGTGACAAAATTATTTGCATTTCTCATCTATCATGGATATGTTGATATATTGCTCTACTAAAAGGCATTGTTGGCTTAAGATGACTTGAGAATTGTACACTTTGGTATGTAAAGTTAGTTACTGAGTTTAGTAGCAGTTATGAAAGTTAGAGCACATACATGCTTGATTTTACTTCCTTTAATACGGGAATTCTATAATTACTAAGAACTGATTTGTTGAAGTGTGCCTCCCTATTTTGTCCAGATAACTACTTCTGGTTAGGCCGGGGAAATAAAAAGGGTAACCATAGATATATGGTCTAGCATCACGAGGTTCAGGTTCCTGCTGTTGATCAACCGTTGCTTCGGTCGAGGTGGGTTATGCTTGATTATGTTCTTCTTTGTATTTTTGTTCATGGCCTACATTGGTGTTATCATCTATTCTATTTCAAAAATTTCAATGGCTTAGTTTCATGTCCCAGTACCACTTGAAGTACAAAACTAAGTACCTTCTAACAGGAGGATAATGTACGTACTTACCTATGGCTATTGTTTCCTATAAGAAACATTATTATCTCCCTTGGTTTCCCCTGCATGTATCTGACTTGGGATAGTTTTATGTGAGATTTGTTTTGCATTTTCTATGTGTGTGGATGCTTAAGCTTAAGCTTTTATTATTTGGTTCAGTTAGAGATTAAAGAAGACTGAAATTGAGTCGATGGTGTATATACTTGATATATATATATAAATGGTCAAAATAAGGAAGTGCTTTTATGAAAGTCAAATATGCAGTTGTCTTCCTGTTTGAATCTTCATTGGCGATTCCAAGTTTGCTGCTTCCCAAAAAGTGGAGATTTGTAGTACGGACAGAACTTCAACCTATTCAGTATAGATCTTAAATTGACCAGACAATAGTATACTATTTTTTATTTACGGCCTTAGAATTGTATTGCCACAAAAAAAAAACAGATTTGAAATCGCAAAGAAAGCATGTTCTTATGCTCATAACAATCCAGGAGACGATTCTGTAGCTTAATGTCTGCTTAGTCTTTTCCATCCTTAGCTAACGGTATTGATTTGGTAATAATTTAAGATTTTGGGTAGTAGAGAGATCATGTAGGCCATTTAGTCTTGGCTATCAACTAAAATGTCAATTGGTACTCGATAGACTTATAGTTAACCTCTCTCTTTTGTTGTCTCTAACAACCAAGATGAGTGCTCTACACTTACGTCTCATGCTAACTGAATTGGTGATGTTTATTTCTTCACCTCGATTGACACCGCATGTTCCCGCTGGTTAGTCTTGAGTCTTGACACCGTGTTTATGCAATTAAAATCGCCCTAGCTCTGGTTGGTTGACCAAATTTGATTTATTGCAAATTTTGGTACACTATTTTGTTAAGAGCGTTCTTTGTTTACTTACGGCTCTAGCAACTGTGATCATTTTTCTTGGTACGAGTTTGCAGCTTCTCGGCGGGCACATCTGAATCGTGGAGCATGAACTGGTCATAGCGAACTGGCCTGTTTGGGAGAAAAGACAATTTTTTTGTGGCTACCAGTTACAGGTTTTATATACTCTTGCAGTCTTCGAAGTTGTTTTCATCTCATGTACACATCTATTGCTGATAAAATGTACTAATCATATGTATACTATGTATCAGGTGCACACAAGATGCTTACAATTGAGCGGTCTACACTACACAAACCATCATTTTGGTCCTTTATACATACAAGAGGCGAGGGGGGACACATACATACATTCGACCGCCAATAATTCAACTATCGGTTATCAATCGGCTGTGTGTATCTTGTTTCAATCGGCAATGGTGCATATACATTTCAGTGAGCACACATACATGCTTGATTTTACTTCAGTTAATAGAGGGCATTCTATAATTACTAAGAACTGTTTTGTGAAGGTGTGCCTCCCTATTTTGTCACTTCTGTCTACATATTGTGACCAGATTATGATGCATGGTCTCTTTCCAGCTATGGAAAATGGTGTACTGCATACTGCATACACTGATGATAGGATAGATAGTTTGTGACGTACAACCTCTGTACCAAAATGTAGGATCTTTGGACAGGCACTTTGTGGTAGAATGTGTCGAACATAGGTCTGTTTGCTAGAATATGTGTTGTGTCGATGTTGCAACCAGCATACACAAAAATGACTTTGCTATATATTTTCATAATGCTATGTTCTGCCAGTTAAACGACTTCTTATTGTTTTGAATCTACTACAGAAGTGTTTAAAGATTTACTTTGTCCCAGCACCTACTTTGGATCAAAAGAAAGTAAAAAGGCTAGAAGATACTCCCATGGAACAATTTATCCTATATCGAGTGGTAATTGTGTTATGTATCAGATAACTTCTCATATTAGTAGTTCCCACTAAGAATTCTTAGTTTTCATTCTTTTCTTTTAAGAAAAAAAATCTGAGTATTGGTGTATCCAGAAAGGATCTGGAGGTCAGCTTGTTAGTAATCCCAATATGTGTGTCAAATTATGTTGCTGTGGATCTCAAGGAATGAATGACATCAAGCTGATGGTTCTGCTCGATGGATCTGTGTACGTTCCGATATATGAGAACAAGGGCAGCAATAGGTTGCTCATCAGCAACATCCTGTGAAACTGACTGCTGCATGCTAACTACCCATATGCATAATCCTATATTTGTGTAGATAGTTCCTATCACCTGAAGTATCAAAATCTTGTTAAGCGTTAGCCTGATGTTTTATATATTTTCAGCACCAAGGGCGATGTAGAAATGCAAGAACAGAAGCTTTGCGAGGTAATTCAGTCAGCTAGCATGTATGTTTTCTACTATAGCGAGATCATTTAATTTATTTAGAAAATAGAACATGAAGTGTGATTACAAGAATCTACTACTGTTAGCATGAACAGGCTTTGTAATGTACCTACTGAACAATAGCATAATTGAATCCTTCCTAAGCAGCGACCGTCAATCGAGACTTCACATGCCTGGTTTTACTTTACGAAGAGTAGTATGTCGTGCTCCAATATTCAACTGTGTTCTTGAATTAGGAATTATGTTTTTTTATAGTTAAAGTGCTTGTCTATTGGTCTGGTGTATATAAGTGAAAGAAAACAAAAACAGATGGGGGAAGGGAGCTTCTTGCTTTTCTTTTCCTTTTGTTTCTATTTGATAATTACTCCCTACTCTGATGCTTCAGTGTTTTTTTAATCTCCCGCGTTATATTTTTTTGGTGCTACTTGGGCTTTCTGAGGTCCTTTTTATTTTCATTAAGAACAAAATAGAGTTACTTAATTTTAGATTTGAATGTTAGACATAGAGCTATGAGTCAATGTACTGGTTTGACAAGCTGTATTGTCATATTCACCTGTGCTTT
>NC_057800.1:693029617-693030206 GCF_018294505.1 Triticum aestivum
CCCTAAACAAGCATATACATCATAGTACAAAGGGGAATTACATCTCTATTTTATGTTATGTTTTCTGCTTGCTATCTTGTTCATGGACTCTCTGTAAGTGCGCCTTTCTATTAGCAACCTTAGTGCCAATGACTCAACAGTCAGCTATCAACCAGAATAGTAGGGCATTGAGCTTGTTTAAACTGTAGAGTACACATGCATATACTATTACTCAGACATCAAGAAAACATGAGATAAACATGTATGACGATCTACCATGTTATTACTCAGGTGTTGATTAGGAAGTAGACATAGGTTTAGCAGAGAAGAAGTTTCAGTGATTTATCAGTTCAGGCTATGGAAGTAAACATGAGGCATTGAAGCTAATTTGAAATAGGCGTGATGAACCAAACATTTTTGTAATTGCCATTAGTGGGTCAACAGGGTAGGCATTTTCATGAGACAATATTGATTTTAATGATGGCTAATAATTACACTGCTGCCTTTGTTTCAAAAGTAAAATTTTGCTATCTTTGACCTTGCCTCTAGGAAAAAAATCAGCTCAAAACTGAAATACTCCGGATTTAGTAGATATCTTTTAGACGTAATA
>NC_057800.1:693030216-693062782 GCF_018294505.1 Triticum aestivum
GCTAGCGGCGCCAGAGCCACCCGCATTCCGCAACAACTGTGTCGGTTCACAACACTGCCCTTGCAGCAAGTTGATGCTTCCCCACTCCCCCTCTTGCGGCACAGTCCCTGGAGAATCTGTGGGTTGTCCCTATGTAGCATTGGTCGAGTCACAACACAGGACAATCAACAACAGTATTGTCGAGGCGAGATCAGTTGGTGCAGTGCCGACGAGATCATGCGGTTCCATGATCAGGTGCCGCGTTATAACCATCTGTCACCGCCTCACCGGCGAGATTTTCCGACTGGAGTGTCGGTGATGGTTGCAGCGCCGGCAAGGCGGTTACAGTACCATGAGCAACAGAGCGAGTGTTGCATTGTAGCATCCGCCACTTCATAGCAACATACGCTCACAACATCTCACGTTTTGCCAGCATTCGTGCTCACAACTCCGTCCACTGGGCTCCGGCGTCCATGCTCGCCACCCTGGACTCGCCACACCCACCTCCCTCTCACAATAGGACCATCTGAGTTTACAACAACGTGATTCCTCCATAAGGGCGCTCTACCTCGTTTATCTTGGGAGACGCATGGAAGCAAAGGGGGAAGGATGAGGCGAGGTGGAAGGAGAGGATTTTGTAGTGGAGAGAAACGTTGAGGGAAGAACGGGGAAGACGAAAGAGGAAAGGGTGAAGTGATAAGGTGTGCATGTTGTGGGCCCATGCAGGACATGCGTTAATCAAAGGATCTGGGACAACTAAGCATTTTCCCTTAGTCATACGCCTAATAATGCGAGAGTTCCCTTGGTCTCACCTCTGGGCAAGGCTAGCGGGCCGACTAAGTACTACTCCCTTCGTCCCATAATGTAAGACGTTTATGTGACGAAGGGTGTATAACATTTAAAATAAAAGTATAAACATTTTTGAAAACAGGTGAACATTTAAAAAAATGCCACATACATTCTTTTAGTGCCATTAACCAGCTCTTTGTTAAAAGCACGCATCAACTTTTCTTTGTGGCAAACGTGCAGTTCACTTGCCACAAACAAGGTTGGGCACACAATGGCAGCCATTGGGGTGTGGTCAAATGTACCTCAGGAGATTAGCTTTTTTTACGAATCATTGTAACACTATGATAAATTAATTAAGAAAAATGCGCAGTTCACTTGCCACAAGCCGATTTGGAAATCCAAAGCGTTGCCACGATGAAAATTTTCATGTGGTTGGCTGTGCATCATAGGTGTCTTACCGCGAACAACCTGGAACACAGAGTGGGGCCTTCCAATGCACTAGTAGAAAAGGGGGCTTTGGTCCAGGCCGGGTAACCCCAATAGTCCCGGTTCAGTCCAGAACCGGGACCAATGGGGGCATTGGTCCCGGTTCGTGAGCCCAGGGGGCCGGCCGGGCCACGTGGGCCATTGGTCCCGGTTCATCTAGACCTTTTGGTCCCGGTTGGTGGGATGAACCGGGACCAATGGGCCTCGCTCCTGGCCCACAACCATTGGTCCCGGTTCGTGCCACAAACCGGGACTAAAGATTAGACCTTTAGTCCCGGTTTGAGGCACGAAGCGGGACTAATGGGGATGAGACCTTTAGTCCCGGTTCGTGCCACGAACCGGTACTAAAGGTCCCATTTTCAAACTATACCCCCCTGTGGATCGCCTTTTCAGTTTTAAAAAAAAATAAAAGAAAATGATGGAAATGTCAAAAAAATAAAAGAAAATAAGTTTCCCATGTGATATGTGGTCTAGTTGTTGGCAAAATTTGCAAATGTGAATTTTGACTTTATTTGCAAAATCTCTCTGAAATTTGTAAAAATGGGCATAACTTTTGCATACTAACTCGGATGAAAAAGTTTTTTATATGAAAAATCATCTACTCGAAAAGTTACATCCAAATTGCTTCTTCCTCGTATTCCCGCAACTCCCCGGTACCTCCGAAAATACCCGAATCACTCGGAACCTTTCCGATGTCCGAATATAGTCGTCCAATATATCGATCTTTACGTCTCGACCATTTCGAGACTCCTCGTCATGTCCCCGATCTCATCCGGGACTCTGAACTCCTTCGGTACATCAAAACTCATAAACTCATAATATAACTGTCATCGAAACCTTAAGCGTGCGGACCCTACGGGTTCGAGAACAATGTAGACATGACCGAGACACGTCTCGGGTCAATAACCAATAGCAGAACCTGGATGCTCATATTGGCTCCCACATATTCTACAAAGACCTTTATCGGTCAGACCGCATAACAACATACGTTGTTCCCTTTGTCATCGGTATGTTATTTGCCCGAGATTCGATCGTCGGTATCTCAATACCTAGTTCAATCTCGTTACCGGCAAGTCTCTTTACTCGTTTCGTAATACATCATCTCGCAACTAACTCATTAGTTGCAATGCTTGCAAGGCTTATGTGATGTGCATTACCGAGAGGGCCCAGAGATACCTCTCCGACAAACGGAGTGACAAATCCTAATCTCGAAATACGCCAACCCAACATGTACCTTTGGAGACACCTGTAGAGCTCCTTTATAATCACCCAGTTACGTTGTGACGTTTGGTAGCACACAAAGTGTTCCTCCGGCAAACGGGAGTTGCATAATCTCATAGTCATAGGAACATGTATAAGTCATGAAGAAAGCAATAGCAACATACTAAACGATCGGGTGCTAAGCTAATGGAATGGGTCATGTCAATCACATCATTCTTCTAATGATGTGATCCCGTTAATCAAATAACAACTCTTTTGTTCATGGTTAGGAAACATAACCATCTTCGATTAACGAGCTAGTCAAGTAGAGGCATACTAGTGACACTCTGTTTGTCTATGTATTCACACATGTATTATGTTTCCGATTAATACAATTCTAGCATGAATAATAAATATTTATCATGATATAAGGAAATAAATAATAACTTCATTATTGCCTCTAGGGCATATTTCCTTCAATTATATCTCCTTCATCAATTATTTTTCTCATATTCTTTATGATGAAGGCTAGGAACTATGCTAAAATATACATATGTCTTAGTTGTTGCTTTTCTTAATGCAGATATGGAAGATCTAAAAGCCTCTCAAAGATTATTGGTTCTGCAGAAGCCAATGATCTGGCACACTGAGACCTTAATTTCTGGAGTGAACGACTGCAGGAATCAAAATACAATGTTGATGAGGTTCTTTCTTTACAGAAGTAGATTACAATATTAACGAAATTAGCTCCTGGCCATTGCATCTTTGCATACTTATTGGAAGTTCATTTGCTTATTAATCGTAGCATAGAACTTTTCAGCTATGATGTGTGACAAAATTATTTGCATTTCTCATCTATCATGGATATGTTGATATATTGCTCTACTAAAAGGCATTGTTGGCTTAAGATGACTTGAGAATTGTACACTTTGGTATGTAAAGTTAGTTACTGAGTTTAGTAGCAGTTATGAAAGTTAGAGCACATACATGCTTGATTTTACTTCCTTTAATACGGGAATTCTATAATTACTAAGAACTGATTTGTTGAAGTGTGCCTCCCTATTTTGTCCAGATAACTACTTCTGGTTAGGCCGGGGAAATAAAAAGGGTAACCATAGATATATGGTCTAGCATCACGAGGTTCAGGTTCCTGCTGTTGATCAACCGTTGCTTCGGTCGAGGTGGGTTATGCTTGATTATGTTCTTCTTTGTATTTTTGTTCATGGCCTACATTGGTGTTATCATCTATTCTGTTTCAAAAATTTCAATGGCTTAGTTTCATGTCCCAGTACCACTTGAAGTACAAAACTAAGTACCTTCTGACAGGAGGATAATGTACGTACTTACCTATGGCTATTGTTTCCTATAAGAAACATTATTATCTCACCTTGGTTTCCCCTGTATGTATCTGACTTGGGATAGTTTTATGTGAGATTTGTTTTGCATTTTCTATGTGTGTGGATGCTTAAGCTTAAGCTTTTATTATTTGGTTCAGTTAGAGATTAAAGAAGACTGAAATTGAGTTGATGGTGTATATACTTGATATATATATATATATAAATGGTCAAAATAAGGAAGTGCTTTTATGAAAGTCAAATATGCAGTTTTCTTCCTCTTTGAATCTTCATTGGCGATTCCAAGTTTGCTGCTTCCCAAAAAGTGGAGATTTGTAGTACGGACAGAACTTCAACCTATTCAGTATAGATCTTAAATTGACCAGACAATAGTACTATTTTTTATTTACGGCCTTAGAATTGTATTGCCACAAAAAAAAAACAGATTTGAAATCGCAAAGAAAGCATGTTCTTATGCTCATAACAATCCAGGAGACGATTCTGTAGCTTAATGTCTGCTTAGTCTTTTCCATCCTTAGCTAACGGTATTGATTTGGTGATAATTTAAGATTTTGGGTAGTAGAGAGATCATGTAGGCCATTTAGTCTTGGCTATCAACTAAAATGTCAATTGGTACTCGATAGACTTATAATTAACCTCTCTCTTTTGTTGTCTCTAACAGCCAAGATGAGTGCTCTACACTTACGTCTCATGCTAACTGAATTGGTGATGTTTATTTCTTCACCTCGATTGACGCCGCATGTTCCCGCTGGTTAGTCTTGAGTCTTGACACTGTGTTTATGCAATTAAAATCGCCCTAGCTTTGGTTGGTTGACCACATTTGATTTATTGCAAATTTTGGTACACTATTTTGTTAAGAGCGTTCTTTGTTTACTTACGGCTCTAGCAACTGTGATCATTTTTCTTGGTACGAGTTTGCAGCTTCTCGGCGGGCACATCTGAATCGTGGAGCATGAACTGGTCATAGCAAACTGGCCTGTTTGGGAGAAAAGACAATTTTTTTGTGGCTACCAGTTACAGGTTTTATATACTCCTGCAGTCTTCGAAGTTGTTTTCAGCTCATGTACACATCTATTGCTGATAAAATGTACTAATCATATGTATACTATGTATCAGGTGCACACAAGATGCTTACAATTGAGCGGTCTACACTACACAAACCATCATTTTGGTCCTTTATACATACAAGAGGCGAGGGGGGACACATACATACATTCGACCGCCAATAATTCAACTGTCGGTTATCAATCAGCTGTGTGTATCTTGTTTCAATCGGCAATGGTGCATATACATTTCAGTGAGCACACATACATGCTTGATTTTACTTCAGTTAATAGAGGGCATTCTATAATTACTAAGAACTGTTTTGTGAAGGTGTGCCTCCCTATTTTGTCACTTCTGTCTACATATTGTGACCAGATTATGATGCATGGTCTCTTTCCAGCTATGGAAAATGGTGTACTGCATACTGCATACACTGATGATAGGATAGATAGTTTGTGACGTACAACCTCTGTACCAAAATGTAGGATCTTTGGACAGGCACTTTGTGGTAGAATGTGTCGAACATAGGTCTGTTTGCTAGAATATGTGTTGTGTCGATGTTGCAACCAGCATACACAAAAATGACTTTGCTATATATTTTCATAATGCTATGTTCTGCCAGTTAAACGACTTCTTATTGTTTTGAATCTACTACAGAACTGTTTAAAGATTTACTTTGTCCCAGCGCCTACTTTGGATCAAAAGAAAGTAAAAAAGCTAGAAGATACTCCCATGGAACAATTTATCCTATATCGAGTGGTAATTGTGTTATGTATCAGATAACTTCTCATATTAGTAGTTCCCACTAAGAATTCTTAGTTTTCATTCTTTTCTTTTAAGAAAAAAAATCTGAGTATTGGTGTATCCAGAAAGGATCTGGAGGTCAGCTTGTTAGTAATCCCAATATGTGTGTCAAATTATGTTGCTGTGGATCTCAAGGAATGAATGACATCAAGCTGATGGTTCTGCTCGATGGATCTGTGTACGTTCCGATATATGAGAACAAGGGCAGCAATAGGTTGCTCATCAGCAACATCCTGTGAAACTGACTGCTGCATGCTAACTACCCATATGCATAATCCTATATTTGTGTAGATAGTTCCTATCACCTGAAGTATCAAAATCTTGTTAAGCGTTAGCCTGATGTTTTATATATTTTCAGCACCAAGGGCGATGTAGAAATGCAAGAACAGAAGCTTTGCGAGGTAATTCAGTCAGCTAGCATGTATGTTTTCTACTATAGCGAGATCATTTAATTTATTTAGAAAATAGAACATGAAGTGTGATTACAAGAATCTACTACTGTTAGCATGAACAGGCTTTGTAATGTACCTACTGAACAATAGCATAATTGAATCCTTCCTAAGCAGCGACCGTCAATCGAGACTTCACATGCCTGGTTTTACTTTACGAAGAGTAGTATGTCGTGCTCCAATATTCAACTGTGTTCTTGAATTAGGAATTATGTTTTTTTATAGTTAAAGTGCTTGTCTATTGGTCTGGTGTATATAAGTGAAAGAAAACAAAAACAGATGGGGGAAGGGAGCTTCTTGCTTTTCTTTTCCTTTTGTTTCTATTTGATAATTACTCCCTACTCTGATGCTTCAGTGTTTTTTTAATCTCCCGCGTTATATTTTTTTGGTGCTACTTGGGCTTTCTGAGGTCCTTTTTATTTTCATTAAGAACAAAATAGAGTTACTTAATTTTAGATTTGAATGTTAGACATAGAGCTATGAGTCAATGTACTGGTTTGACAAGCTGTATTGTCATATTCACCTGTGCTTTGGAAATTAAAAAGAATTACTTTGTTTTATGTTTGAATGTCAAGCAAAAATAGAATGGGGGAAGGGAGCTCGCAATACAGATTCTAATTGTTACTTGGTGTTTTGATCCTTGTGTCTGCTCTTGTAATAATCTTGTGTGGGTGCCTTCACATGTAATCTATTGCCTCTCTGACATGTTTTGCTACAAAATTATGTCTCGACCATATGTATTTACATTACTGCTGTCAGCTTCTGATATTTAAATTATGATAGGACAATGCCTCTTTAGCTGTAACTGTGATACTCCTGATGTGCAACTAAACACTACTAGGATAACTAAAAAATCATGAAATGCGAGCAATTCTTGATTTAAATAGTGTGACCTTATATAATAGGAGCTAATCATTGTGTCGTGTTCAAAATGGGTACTAGAAAAGATAATTGAATAGCAAGTCCTGTAGAGTTACTACCATAAAGTTTATTTCTAACTGCATGATCTGAACTGCACATTCTGAAAGTATATTAGACTCCTGCCCTTGGGAAATTAGACTGCCATAGCAATACTTTTGTAAAAAAAATGCCGTGCTAACTTGACGGTTCAGTTTAAAGCTGTAGGCAGAGGCTTGCAGTAGGGAGGAAATCATTATGCCAGTTGAAAACCAAGCCGTTTATTTGTGGGTGTATGATCTGGACTGTGCTTCTCTGAAAGTATGCTCTTGGGAGATTTAGCTATTGTTGTTTTGCTTGGTAAACAAATGACATGCTAAAATGTTGGTTGTTAGAGCCTCCCTGTTCTTCTAAAAAAATGTTTGGTTGTTAGTACAGAGGTGGTGATACTATTTAGTCCTCTGGTATTGATTCATGATTTGTGCTTAATACATGATGTTGGTATCTGATCACTTTATTGCTCATGCCTCACTTGATGTTGCATGGTGTACAGGCAAAGTGCCAATGGAGTGGCATATATCGTACTTCGCTACTACCTACATGCGATTCCATTTGATTTCACTTTGATTTTTGTTTTTCTGCTGATCGTTTCTAGGTGGTTGTTGATGAATCATGTAAGGATGGTGCAGAACTCACAAGAGGGAAAAGACCGAACTGCGGTAACCAAATCAAATAGCTGATAAGGTACAAATTTCTGAAGATATATGGTTTGCCCTAAACTAGCATATACATCATAGTACAAAGGGGAATTACATCTCTATTTTATGTTATGTTTTCTGCTTGCTATCTTGTTCATGGACTCTCTGTAAGTGCGCCTTTCTATTAGCAACCTTAGTGCCAATGACTCAACAGTCAGCTATCAACCAGAATAGTAGGGCATTGAGCTTGTTTAAACTGTAGAGTACACATGCATATACTATTACTCAGACATCAAGAAAACATGAGATAAACATGTATGACGATCTACCATGTTATTACTCAGGTGTTGATTAGGAAGTAGACATAGGTTTAGCAGAGAAGAAGTTTTAGTGATTTATCAGTTCAGGCTATGGAAGTAAACATGAGGCATTGAAGCTAATTTGAAATAGGCGTGATGAACCAAACATTTTTGTAATTGCCATTAGTGGGTCAACAGGGTAGGCATTTTCATGAGACAATATTGATTTTAATGATGGCTAATAATTACACTGCTGCCTTTGTTTCAAAAGTAAAATTTTGCTATCTTTGACCTTGCCTCTAGGAAAAAAATCAGCTCAAAACTGAAATACTCCGGATTTAGTAGATATCTTTTAGACGTAATACTGTGTTGTTTGTGAAGGTTCACTTGGAAGTGGTTGAGGTAGCCTGACCTGTTGAGACCTGGTGACGCGATGCATACATCGGAGGAAGTAGATCTGTGAGTGCGGGAGTGGATCTTGCAATTGAAGTCGTGTCTCCGATGCAGAGGAGCAGCGGCGATGCGGTGGAAACTACAGGGTGAGTGAGAGATTGGAGGAGGGGATGGTCATGAAGTAAGTGGATTAACATCGTCTGGTCAAGTAACTTGGGCCAGCCCATTATTGTGAATCTGTCATTTGTCTTCTTGTAAGCCCACAACACGGTTTAAATATGTATTGGGAGTTTGGGACAACTAAATCAGATAAATGAACGAAATTATAACGGTTTATAAAATGAAGTAACAAAGTGCATATCCAAGTTTAGTTTTATTGAAATGTGATTGTTTGTTATACATTGTTAGGCTTGGCATTTGAATCTTTGTTAGATCTGAAGTGCCTTTGACAGCATGGAATATTTGTACAACGCACTGTGGAGGCATGGTCTTTCTCAGGATGACTAACAAGGATGATCAACAAGTGTTTGTTTGCCAAAGTTATGGCGGTTTGAAAAAAGTCGTTGATGCATTGTTGTGGATCTCAAGTTGGCTATGTGTTTATATTTTGCATAATCACTCTGAAGGCCATGCTTTATATTTTCTCTAAAATTTGCTCTTGAAGAATTATGTATCTATGTTAGATCTGGTGAGAAAAGGCGGCTTCCAACCAAAGGATGCGGGAGTGTTGGCCATATTTGGTTTTCGACTTGCGTGTATAAATATTCTTACAATACTTGGCTCCCTCTCGCCCCTTGCGCCATTTGGCGCAACGAGTCATGCATCTAGTTTAGTTCAAACACAGTGGGTGCTAGGCGTCATCCGGCTGATACTGGGCAAGGGATCAGCCAGGGTCGGGTGCTGTTTTATTGCGTAACACGCTGCCGTTCGATTACGTCTATTCAGTCGTTGCTACAGCTACGAATAAGCCATACGAAATCCCCTTTCCCCTAATCTACTACTAACCCATCCCTTGAATTTCACTGTAAGGCTCACCCGGCTCGCCCCTTCAATTAATTGTTGCCACCTCATTACGTAACACTAATTACGTAAGAAATTATCATGTAACATATGTGGTAAGGAATCCAAACAAATCAAAAAAACACGTAAGAAATTCAAGTAGGTGTAGCAAAACTCGTCATCTCCCCCATCCTTTCCGGCGCATGTCTCCTTTATCCCTGATTTTCCCTCTCCCGCTCTTTCCTTGGCATTTGGCCAGCCGTACAAATGTGATCACCACTAAAGAAGCGAACCGCCTGCTGCAACTCAACATCAAACATCGCCATCCTTGCCAGCTGCACAGAATTGGCATGCTACAACGCGTCATCGTGTCATCAACCGTGGCTAGCGGCGCCAGAGCCACCCGCATTCCGCAACAACTGTGTCGGTTCACAACACTGCCCTTGCAGCAAGTTGATGCTTCCCCACTCCCCCTCTTGCGGCACAGTCCCTGGAGAATCTGTGGGTTGTCCCTATGTAGCATTGGTCGAGTCACAACACAGGACAATCAACAACAGTATTGTCGAGGCGAGATCAGTTGGTGCAGTGCCGACGAGATCATGCGGTTCCATGATCAGGTGCCGCGTTATAACCATCTGTCACCGCCTCACCGGCGAGATTTTCCGACTGGAGTGTCGGTGATGGTTGCAGCGCCGGCAAGGCGGTTACAGTACCATGAGCAACAGAGCGAGTGTTGCATTGTAGCATCCGCCACTTCATAGCAACATACGCTCACAACATCTCACGTTTTGCCAGCATTCGTGCTCACAACTCCGTCCACTGGGCTCCGGCGTCCATGCTCGCCACCCTGGACTCGCCACACCCACCTCCCTCTCACAATAGGACCATCTGAGTTTACAACAACGTGATTCCTCCATAAGGGCGCTCTACCTCGTTTATCTTGGGAGACGCATGGAAGCAAAGGGGGAAGGATGAGGCGAGGTGGAAGGAGAGGATTTTGTAGTGGAGAGAAACGTTGAGGGAAGAACGGGGAAGACGAAAGAGGAAAGGGTGAAGTGATAAGGTGTGCATGTTGTGGGCCCATGCAGGACATGCGTTAATCAAAGGAGCTGGGACAACTAAGCATTTTCCCTTAGTCATACGCCTAATAATGCGAGAGTTCCCTTGGTCTCACCTCTGGGCAAGGCTAGCGGGCCGACTAAGTACTACTCCCTTCGTCCCATAATGTAAGACGTTTATGTGACGAAGGGTGTATAACATTTAAAATAAAAGTATAAACATTTTTGAAAACAGGTGAACATTTAAAAAAATGCCACATACATTCTTTTAGTGCCATTAACCAGCTCTTTGTTAAAAGCACGCATCAACTTTTCTTTGTGGCAAACGTGCAGTTCACTTGCCACAAACAAGGTTGGGCACGCAATGGCAGCCATTGGGGTGTGGTCAAATGTACCTCAGGAGATTAGCTTTTTTTACGAATCATTGTAACACTATGATAAATTAATTAAGAAAAATGCGCAGTTCACTTGCCACAAGCCGATTTGGAAATCCAAAGCGTTGCCACGATGAAAATTTTCATGTGGTTGGCTGTGCATCATAGGTGTCTTACCGCGAACAACCTGGAACACAGAGTGGGGCCTTCCAATGCACTAGTAGAAAAGGGGGCTTTGGTCCAGGCCGGGTAACCCCATTAGTCCCGGTTCAGTCCAGAACCGGGACCAATGGGGGCATTGGTCCCGGTTCGTGAGCCCAGGGGGCCGGCCGGGCCACGTGGGCCATTGGTCCCGGTTCATCTAGACCTTTTGGTCCCGGTTGGTGGGATGAACCGGGACCAATGGGCCTCGCTCCTGGCCCACAACCATTGGTCCCGGTTTGTGCCACAAACCGGGACTAAAGATTAGACCTTTAGTCCCGGTTTGAGGCACGAAGCGGGACTAATGGGGATGAGACCTTTAGTCCCGGTTCGTGCCACGAACCGGTATTAAAGGTCCCATTTTCAAACTATACCCCCCTGTGGATCGCCTTTTCAGTTTAAAAAAAAAAAAGAAAATGATGGAAATGTCAAAAAAATAAAAGAAAATAAGTTTCCCATGTGATATGTGGTCTAGTTGTTGGGAAAATTTGCAAATGTGAATTTTGACTTTATTTGCAAAATCTCTCTGAAATTTGTAAAAATGGGCATAACTTTTGCATACTAACTCGGATGAAAAAGTTTTTTATATGAAAAATCATCTACTCGAAAAGTTACATCCAAATTGCTTCTTCCTCGTATTCCCGTAACTCCCCGGTACCTCCGAAAATACCCGAATCACTCGGAACCTTTCCGATGTCCGAATATAGTCGTCCAATATATCGATCTTTACGTCTCGACCATTTCGAGACTCCTCGTCATGTCCCCGATCTCATCCGGGACTCTGAACTCCTTCGGTACATCAAAACTCATAAACTCATAATATAACTGTCATCGAAACCTTAAGCGTGCGGACCCTACGGGTTCGAGAACAATGTAGACATGACCGAGACACGTCTCGGGTCAATAACCAATAGCGGAACCTGGATGCTCATATTGGCTCCCACATATTCTACAAAGACCTTTATCGGTCAGACCGCATAACAACATACGTTGTTCCCTTTGTCATCGGTATGTTACTTGCCCGAGATTCGATCGTCGGTATCTCAATACCTAGTTCAATCTCGTTACCGGCAAGTCTCTTTACTCGTTTCGTAATACATCATCTCGCAACTAACGCATTAGTTGCAATGCTTGCAAGGCTTATGTGATGTGCATTACCGAGAGGGCCCAGAGATACCTCTCCGACAAACGGAGTGACAAATCCTAATCTCGAAATACGCCAACCCAACATGTACCTTTGGAGACACCTGTAGAGCTCCTTTATAATCACCCAGTTACATTGTGACGTTTGGTAGCACACAAAGTGTTCCTCCGGCAAACGGGAGTTGCATAATCTCATAGTCATAGGAACATGTATAAGTCATGAAGAAAGCAATAGCAACATACTAAACGATCGGGTGCTAAGCTAATGGAATGGGTCATGTCAATCACATCATTCTTCTAATGATGTGATCCCGTTAATCAAATAACAACTCTTTTGTTCATGGTTAGGAAACATAACCATCTTCGATTAACGAGCTAGTCAAGTAGAGGCATACTAGTGACACTCTGTTTGTCTATGTATTCACACATGTATTATGTTTCCGATTAATACAATTCTAGCATGAATAATAAATATTTATCATGATATAAGGAAATAAATAATAACTTCATTATTGCCTCTAGGGCATATTTCCTTCAATTATATCTCCTTCATCAATTATTTTTCTCATATTCTTTATGATGAAGGCTAGGAACTATGCTAAAATATACATATGTCTTAGTTGTTGCTTTTCTTAATGCAGATATGGAAGATCTAAAAGCCTCTCAAAGATTTTTGGTTCTGCAGAAGCCAATGATCTGGCACACTGAGACCTTAATTTCTGGAGTGAACGACTGCAGGAATCAAAATACAATGTTGATGAGGTTCTTTCTTTACAGAAGTAGATTACAATATTAACAAAATTAGCTCCTGGCCATTGCATCTTTGCATACTTATTGGAAGTTCATTTGCTTATTAATCGTAGCATAGAACTTTTCAGCTATGATGTGTTACAAAATTATTTGCATTTCTCATCTATCATGGATATGTTGATATATTGCTCTACTAATAGGCATTGTTGGCTTAAGATGACTTGAGAATTGTACACTTTGGTATGTAAAGTTAGTTACTAAGTTTAGTAGCAGTTATGAAAGTTAGAGCACATACATGCTTGATTTTACTTCCTTTAATACGGGAATTCTATAATTACTAAGAACTGATTTGTTGAAGTGTGCCTCCCTATTTTGTCCAGATAACTACTTCTGGTTAGGCCGGGGAAATAAAAAGGGTAACCATAGATATATGGTCTAGCATCACGAGGTTCAGGTTCCTGCTGTTGATCAACCGTTGCTTCGGTCGAGGTGGGTTATGCTTGATTATGTTCTTCTTTGTATTTTTGTTCATGGCCTACATTGGTGTTATCATCTATTCTGTTTCAAAAATTTCAATGGCTTAGTTTCATGTCCCAGTACCACTTGAAGTACAAAACTAAGTACCTTCTGATAGGAGGATAATGTACGTACTTACCTATGGCTATTGTTTCCTATAAGAAACATTATTATCTCACCTTGGTTTCCCCTGTATGTATCTGACTTGGGATAGTTTTATGTGAGATTTGTTTTGCATTTTCTATGTGTGTGGATGCTTAAGCTTAAGCTTTTATTATTTGGTTCAGTTAGAGATTAAAGAAGACTGAAATTGAGTCGATGGTGTATATACTTGATATATATATAAATGGTCAAAATAAGGAAGTGCTTTTATGAAAGTCAAATATGCAGTTGCCTTCCTGTTTGAATCTTCATTGGCGATTCCAAGTTTGCTGCTTCCCAAAAAGTGGAGATTTGTAGTACGGACAGAACTTCAACCTATTCAGTATAGATCTTAAATTGACCAGACAATAGTACTATTTTTTATTTACGGCCTTAGAATTGTATTGCCACAACAAAAAAAAACAGATTTGAAATCGCAAAGAAAGCATGTTCTTATGCTCATAACAATCCAGGAGACGATTCTGTAGCTTAATGTCTGCTTAGTCTTTTCCATCCTTAGCTAACGGTATTGATTTGGTGATAATTTAAGATTTTGGGTAGTAGAGAGATCATGTAGGCCATTTAGTCTTGGCTATCAACTAAAATGTCAATTGGTACTCGATAGACTTATAGTTAACCTCTCTCTTTTGTTGTCTCTAACAGCCAAGATGAGTGCTCTACACTTACGTCTCATGCTAACTGAATTGGTGATGTTTATTTCTTCACCTCGATTGACGCCGCATGTTCCCGCTGGTTAGTCTTGAGTCTTGACACCGTGTTTATGCAATTAAAATCGCCCTAGCTCTGGTTGGTTGACCACATTTGATTTATTGCAAATTTTGGTACACTATTTTGTTAAGAGCGTTCTTTGTTTACTTACGGCTCTAGCAACTGTGATCATTTTTCTTGGTACGAGTTTGCAGCTTCTCGGCGGGCACATCTGAATCGTGGAGCATGAACTGGTCATAGCGAACTGGCCTGTTTGGGAGAAAAGACAATTTTTTTGTGGCTACCAGTTACAGGTTTTATATACTCCTGCAGTCTTCGAAGTTGTTTTCAGCTCATGTACACATCTATTGCTGATAAAATGTACTAATCATATGTATACTATGTATCAGGTGCACACAAGATGCTTACAATTGAGCGGTCTACACTACACAAACCATCATTTTGGTCCTTTATACATACAAGAGGCGAGGGGGGACACATACATACATTCGACCGCCAATAATTCAACTGTCGGTTATCAATCGGCTGTGTGTATCTTGTTTCAATCGGCAATGGTGCATATACATTTCAGTGAGCACACATACATGCTTGATTTTACTTCAGTTAATAGAGGGCATTCTATAATTACTAAGAACTGTTTTGTGAAGGTGTGCCTCCCTATTTTGTCACTTCTGTCTACATATTGTGACCAGATTATGATGCATGGTCTCTTTCCAGCTATGGAAAATGGTGTACTGCATACTGCATACACTGATGATAGGATAGATAGTTTGTGACGTACAACCTCTGTACCAAAATGTAGGATCTTTGGACAGGCACTTTGTGGTAGAATGTGTCGAACATAGGTCTGTTTGCTAGAATATGTGTTGTGTCGATGTTGCAACCAGCATACACAAAAATGACTTTGCTATATATTTTCATAATGCTATGTTCGGCCAGTTAAACGACTTCTTATTGTTTTGAATCTACTACAGAAGTGTTTAAAGATTTACTTTGTCCCAGCGCCTACTTTGGATCAAAAGAAAGTAAAAAAGCTAGAAGATACTCCCATGGAACAATTTATCCTATATCGAGTGGTAATTGTGTTATGTATCAGATAACTTCTCATATTAGTAGTTCCCACTAAGAATTCTTAGTTTTCATTCTTTTCTTTTAAGAAAAAAAATCTGAGTATTGGTGTATCCAGAAAGGATCTGGAGGTCAGCTTGTTAGTAATCCCAATATGTGTGTCAAATTATGTTGCTGTGGATCTCAAGGAATGAATGACATCAAGCTGATGGTTCTGCTCGATGGATCTGTGTACATTCCGATATATGAGAACAAGGGCAGCAATAGGTTGCTCATCAGCAACATCCTGTGAAACTGACTGCTGCATGCTAACTACCCATATGCATAATCCTATATTTGTGTAGATAGTTCCTATCACCTGAAGTATCAAAATCTTGTTAAGCGTTAGCCTGATGTTTTATATATTTTCAGCACCAAGGGCGATGTAGAAATGCAAGAACAGAAGCTTTGCGAGGTAATTCAGTCAGCTAGCATGTATGTTTTCTACTATAGCGAGATCATTTAATTTATTTAGAAAATAGAACATGAAGTGTGATTACAAGAATCTACTACTGTTAGCATGAACAGGCTTTGTAATGTACCTACTGAACAATAGCATAATTGAATCCTTCCTAAGCAGCGACCGTCAATCGAGACTTCACATGCCTGGTTTTACTTTACGAAGAGTAGTATGTCGTGCTCCAATATTCAACTGTGTTCTTGAATTAGGAATTATGTTTTTTTATAGTTAAAGTGCTTGTCTATTGGTCTGGTGTATATAAGTGAAAGAAAACAAAAACAGATGGGGGAAGGGAGCTTCTTGCTTTTCTTTTCCTTTTGTTTCTATTTGATAATTACTCCCTACTCTGATGCTTCAGTGTTTTTTTAATCTCCCGCGTTATATTTTTTTGGTGCTACTTGGGCTTTCTGAGGTCCTTTTTATTTTCATTAAGAACAAAATAGAGTTACTTAATTTTAGATTTGAATGTTAGACATAGAGCTATGAGTCAATGTACTGGTTTGACAAGCTGTATTGTCATATTCACCTGTGCTTTGGAAATTAAAAAGAATTACTTTGTTTTATGTTTGAATGTCAAGCAAAAATAGAATGGGGGAAGGGAGCTCGCAATACAGATTCTAATTGTTACTTGGTGTTTTGATCCTTGTGTCTGCTCTTGTAATAATCTTGTGTGGGTTCCTTCACATGTAATCTATTGCCTCTCTGACATGTTTTGCTACAAAATTATGTCTCGACCATATGTATTTACATTACTGCTGTCAGCTTCTGATATTTAAATTATGATAGGACAATGCCTCTTTAGCTGTAACTGTGATACTCCTGATGTGCAACTAAACACTACTAGGATAACTAAAAAATCATGAAATGCGAGCAATTCTTGATTTAAATAGTGTGACCTTATATAATAGGAGCTAATCATTGTGTCGTGTTCAAAATGGGTACTAGAAAAGATAATTGAATAGCAAGTCCTATAGAGTTACTACCATAAAGTTTATTTCTAACTGCATGATCTGAACTGCACATTCTGAAAGTATATTAGACTCCTGCCCTTGGGAAATTAGACTGCCATAGCAATACTTTTGTAAAAAAAATGCCGTGCTAACTTGACGGTTCAGTTTAAAGCTGTAGGCAGAGGCTTGCAGTAGGGAGGAAATCATTATGCCAGTTGAAAACCAAGCCGTTTATTTGTGGGTGTATGATCTGGACTGTGCTTCTCTGAAAGTATGCTCTTGGGAGATTTAGCTATTGTTGTTTTGCTTGGTAAACAAATGACATGCTAAAATGTTGGTTGTTAGAGCCTCCCTGTTCTTCTAAAAAAATGTTTGGTTGTTAGTACAGAGGTGGTGACACTATTTAGTCCTCTGGTATTGATTCATGATTTGTGCTTAATACATGATGTTGGTACCTGATCACTTTATTGCTCATGCCTCACTTGATGTTGCATGGTGTACAGGCAAAGTGCCAATGGAGTGGCATATATCGTACTTCGCTACTACCTACATGCGATTCCATTTGATTTCACTTTGATTTTTGTTTTTCTGCTGATCGTTTCTAGGTGGTTGTTGATGAATCATGTAAGGATGGTGCAGAACTCACAAGAGGGAAAAGACCGAACTGCGGTAACCAAATCAAATAGCTGATAAGGTACAAATTTCTGAAGATATATGGTTTGCCCTAAACAAGCATATACATCATAGTACAAAGGGGAATTACATCTCTATTTTATGTTATGTTTTCTGCTTGCTATCTTGTTCATGGACTCTCTGTAAGTGCGCCTTTCTATTAGCAACCTTAGTGCCAATGACTCAACAGTCAGCTATCAACCAGAATAGTAGGGCATTGAGCTTGTTTAAACTGTAGAGTACACATGCATATACTATTACTCAGACATCAAGAAAACATGAGATAAACATGTATGACGATCTACCATGTTATTACTCAGGTGTTGATTAGGAAGTAGACATAGGTTTAGCAGAGAAGAAGTTTCAGTGATTTATCAGTTCAGGCTATGGAAGTAAACATGAGGCATTGAAGCTAATTTGAAATAGGCGTGATGAACCAAACATTTTTGTAATTGCCATTAGTGGGTCAACAGGGTAGGCATTTTCATGAGACAATATTGATTTTAATGATGGCTAATAATTACACTGCTGCCTTTGTTTCAAAAGTAAAATTTTGCTATCTTTGACCTTGCCTCTAGGAAAAAAATCAGCTCAAAACTGAAATACTCCGGATTTAGTAGATATCTTTTAGACGTAATAATGTGTTGTTTGTGAAGGTTCACTTGGAAGTGGTCGAGGTAGCCTGACCTGGTGAGACCTGGTGACGCGATGCATACATCGGAGGAAGTAGATCTGTGAGTGCGGGAGTGGATCTTGCAATTGAAGTCGTGTCTCCGATGCAGAGGAGCAGCGGCGATGCGGTGGAAACTACAGGGTGAGTGAGAGATTGGAGGAGGGGATGGTCATGAAGTAAGTGGATTAACATCGTCTGGTCAAGTAACTTGGGCCAGCCCATTATTGTGAATCTGTCATTTGTCTTCTTGTAAGCCCACAACACGGTTTAAATATGTATTGGGAGTTTGGGACAACTAAATCAGATAAATGAACGAAATTATAATGGTTTATAAAATGAAGTAACAAAGTGCATATCCAAGTTTAGTTTTATTGAAATGTGATTGTTTGTTATACATTGTTAGGCTTGGCATTTGAATCTTTGTTAGATCTGAAGTGCCTTTGATAGCATGGAATATTTGTACAACACACTGTGGAGGCATGGTCTTTCTCAGGATGACTAACAAGGATGATCAACAAGTGTTTGTTTGCCAAAGTTATGGCGGTTTGAAAAAAGTCGTTGATGCATTGTTGTGGATCTCAAGTTGGCTATGTGTTTATATTTTGCATAATCACTCTGAAGGCCATGCTTTATATTTTCTCTGAAATTTGCTCTTGAAGAATTATGTATTTATGTTAGATCTGGTGAGAAAAGGCGGCTTCCAACCAAAGGATGCGGGAGTGTTGGCCATATTTGGTTTTCGACTTGCGTGTCTAAATATTCTTACAATACTTGGCTCCCTCTCGCCCCTTGCGCCATTTGGCGCAACGAGTCATGCATCTAGTTTAGTTCAAACACAGTGGGTGCTAGGCGTCATCCAGCTGATACTGGGCAAGGGATCAGCCAGGGTCGGGTGCTGTTTTATTGCGTAACACGCTGCCGTTCGATTACGTCTATTCAGTCGTTGCTATAGCTACGAATAAGCCATACGAAATCCCCTTTCCCCTAATCTACTACTAACCCATCCCTTGAATTTCACTGTAAGGCTCACCCGGCTCGCCCCTTCAATTAATTGTTGCCACCTCATTACGTAACACTAATTACGTAAGAAATTATCATGTAACATATGTGGTAAGGAATCCAAACAAATCAAAAAAAACACGTAAGAAATTCAAGTAGGTGTAGCAAAACTCGTCATCTCCCCCATCCTTTCCGGCGCATGTCTCCTTTATCCCTGATTTTCCCTCTCCCGCTCTTTCCTTGGCATTTGGCCAGCCGTACAAATGTGATCACCACTAAAGAAGCGAACCGCCTGCTGCAACGCAACATCAAACATCGCCATCCTTGCCAGCTGCACAGAATTGGCATGCTACAACGCGTCATCGTGTCATCAACCGTCGCTAGCGGCGCCAGAGCCACCCGCATTCCGCAACAACTGTGTCGGTTCACAACACTGCCCTTGCAGCAAGTTGATGCTTCCCCACTCCCCCTCTTGCGGCACAGTCCCTGGAGAATCTGTGGGTTGTCCCTATGTAGCATTGGTCGAGTCACAACACAGGACAATCAACAACAGTATTGTCGAGGCGAGATCAGTTGGTGCAGTGCCGACGAGATCATGCGGTTCCATGATCAGGTGCCGCGTTATAACCATCTGTCACCGCCTCACCGGCGAGATTTTCCGACTGGAGTGTCGGTGATGGTTGCAGCGCCGGCAAGGCGGTTACAGTACCATGAGCAACAGAGCGAGTGTTGCATTGTAGCATCCGCCACTTCATAGCAACATACGCTCACAACATCTCACGTTTTGCCAGCATTCGTGCTCACAACTCCGTCCACTGGGCTCCGGCGTCCATGCTCGCCACCCTGGACTCGCCACACCCACCTCCCTCTCACAATAGGACCATCTGAGTTTACAACAACGTGATTCCTCCATAAGGGCGCTCTACCTTGTTTATCTTGGGAGACGCATGGAAGCAAAGGGGGAAGGATGAGGCGAGGTGGAAGGAGAGGATTTTGTAGTGGAGAGAAACATTGAGGGAAGAACAGGGAAGACGAAAGAGGAAAGGGTGAAGTGATAAGGTGTGCATGTTGTGGGCCCATGCAGGACATGCGTTAATCAAAGGAGCTGGGACAACTAAGCATTTTCCCTTAGTCATACGCCTAATAATGCGAGAGTTCCCTTGGTCTCACCTCTGGGCAAGGCTAGCGGGCCGACTAAGTACTACTCCCTTCGTCCCATAATGTAAGACGTTTATGTGACGAAGGGTGTATAACATTTAAAATAAAAGTATAAACATTTTTGAAAACAGGTGAACATTTAAAAAAATGCCACATACATTCTTTTAGTGCCATTAACCAGCTCTTTGTTAAAAGCACGCATCAACTTTTCTTTGTGGCAAACGTGCAGTTCACTTGCCACAAACAAGGTTGGGCACGCAATGGCAGCCATTGGGGTGTGGTCAAATGTACCTCAGGAGATTAGCTTTTTTTACGAATCATTGTAACACTATGATAAATTAATTAAGAAAAATGCGCAGTTCACTTGCCACAAGCCGATTTGGAAATCCAAAGCGTTGCCACGATGAAAATTTTCATGTGGTTGGTTGTGCATCATAGGTGTCTTACCGCGAACAACCTGGAACACAGAGTGGGGCCTTCCAATGCACTAGTAGAAAAGGGGGCTTTGGTCCAGGCCGGGTAACCCCATTAGTCCCGGTTCAGTCCAGAACCGGGACCAATGGGGGCATTGGTCCCGGTTCGTGAGCCCAGGGGGCCGGCCGGGCCACGTGGGCCATTGGTCCCGGTTCATCTAGACCTTTTGGTCCCGGTTGGTGGGATGAACCGGGACCAATGGGCCTCGCTCCTGGCCCACAACCATTGGTCCCGGTTCGTGCCACAAACCGGGACTAAAGATTAGACCTTTAGTCCCGGTTTGAGGCACGAAGCGGGACTAATGGGGATGAGACCTTTAGTCCTGGTTCGTGCCACGAACCGGTACTAAAGGTCCCATTTTCAAACTATACCCCCCTGTGGATCGCCTTTTCAGTTTTAAAAAAAATAAAAGAAAATGATGGAAATGTCAAAAAAATAAAAGAAAATAAGTTTCCCATGTGATATGTGGTCTAGTTGTTGGGAAAATTTGCAAATGTGAATTTTGACTTTATTTGCAAAATCTCTCTGAAATTTATAAAAATGGGCATAACTTTTGCATACTAACTCGGATGAAAAAGTTTTTTATATGAAAAATCATCTACTCGAAAAGTTACATCCAAATTGCTTCTTCCTCGTATTCCCGTAACTCCCCGGTACCTCCGAAAATACCCGAATCACTCGGAACCTTTCCGATGTCCGAATATAGTCGTCCAATATATCGATCTTTACGTCTCGACCATTTCGAGACTCCTCGTCATGTCCCCGATCTCATCCGGGACTCTGAACTCCTTCGGTACATCAAAACTCATAAACTCATAATATAACTGTCATCGAAACCTTAAGCGTGCGGACCCTACGGGTTCGAGAATAATGTAGACATGACCGAGACACGTCTCGGGTCAATAACCAATAGCGGAACCTGGATGCTCATATTGGCTCCCACATATTCTACAAAGACCTTTATCGGTCAGACCGCATAACAACATACGTTGTTCCCTTTGTCATCGGTATGTTACTTGCCCGAGATTCGATCGTCGGTATCTCAATACCTAGTTCAATCTCGTTACCGGCAAGTCTCTTTACTCGTTTCGTAATACATCATCTCGCAACTAACTCATTAGTTGCAATGCTTGTAAGGCTTATGTGATGTGCATTACCGAGAGGGCCCAGAGATACCTCTCCGACAAACGGAGTGACAAATCCTAATCTCGAAATACGCCAACCCAACATGTACCTTTGGAGACACCTGTAGAGCTCCTTTATAATCACCCAGTTACATTGTGACGTTTGGTAGCACACAAAGTGTTCCTCCGGCAAACGGGAGTTGCATAATCTCATAGTCATAGGAACATGTATAAGTCATGAAGAAAGCAATAGCAACATACTAAACGATCGGGTGCTAAGCTAATGGAATGGGTCATGTCAATCACATCATTCTTCTAATGATGTGATCCCGTTAATCAAATAACAACTCTTTTGTTCATGGTTAGGAAACATAACCATCTTCGATTAACGAGCTAGTCAAGTAGAGGCATACTAATGACACTCTGTTTGTCTATGTATTCACACATGTATTATGTTTCCGATTAATACAATTCTAGCATGAATAATAAATATGTACCATGATATAAGGAAATAAATAATAACTTCATTATTGCCTCTAGGGCATATTTCCTTCAATTATATCTCCTTCATCAATTATTTTTCTCATATTCTTTATGATGAAGGCTAGGAACTATGCTAAAATATACATATGTCTTAGTTGTTGCTTTTCTTAATGCAGATATGGAAGATCTAAAAGCCTCTCAAAGATTTTTGGTTCTGCAGAAGCCAATGATCTGGCACACTGAGACCTTAATTTCTGGAGTGAACGACTGCAGGAATCAAAATACAATGTTGATGAGGTTCTTTCTTTACAGAAGTAGATTACAATATTAACGAAATTAGCTCCTGGCCATTGCATCTTTGCATACTTATTGGAAGTTCATTTGCTTATTAATCGTAGCATAGAACTTTTCAGCTATGATGTGTGACAAAATTATTTGCATTTCTCATCTATCATGGATATGTTGATATATTGCTCTAATAAAGGCATTGTTGGCTTAAGATGACTTGAGAATTGTACACTTTGGTATGTAAAGTTAGTTAGTGAGTTTAGTAGCAGTTATGAAAGTTAGAGCACATACATGCTTGATTTTACTTCCTTTAATACGGGAATTCTATAATTACTAAGAACTGATTTGTTGAAGTGTGCCTCCCTATTTTGTCCAGATAACTACTTCTGGTTAGGCCGGGGAAATAAAAAGGGTAACCATAGATATATGGTCTAGCATCACGAGGTTCAGGTTCCTGCTGTTGATCAACCGTTGCTTCGGTCGAGGTGGGTTATGCTTGATTATGTTCTTCTTTGTATTTTTGTTCATGGCCTACATTGGTGTTATCATCTATTCTGTTTCAAAAATTTCAATGGCTTAGTTTCATGTCCCAGTACCACTTGAAGTACAAAACTAAGTACCTTCTGACAGGAGGATAATGTACGTACTTACCTATGGCTATTGTTTCCTATAAGAAACATTATTATCTCACCTTGGTTTCCCCTGTATGTATCTGACTTGGGATAGTTTTATGTGAGATTTGTTTTGCATTTTCTATGTGTGTGGATGCTTAAGCTTAAGCTTTTATTATTTGGTTCAGTTAGAGATTAAAGAAGACTGAAATTGAGTCGATGGTGTATATACTTGATATATATATATATATAAATGGTCAAAATAAGGAAGTGCTTTTATGAAAGTCAAATATGCAGTTGTCTTCCTGTTTGAATCTTCATTGGCGATTCCAAGTTTGCTGCTTCCCAAAAAGTGGAGATTTGTAGTACGGACAGAACTTCAACCTATTCAGTATAGATCTTAAATTGACCAGACAATAGTATACTATTTTTTATTTACGGCCTTAGAATTGTATTGCCACAAAAAAAAACAGATTTGAAATCGCAAAGAAAGCATGTTCTTATGCTCATAACAATCCAGGAGACGATTCTGTAGCTTAATGTCTGCTTAGTCTTTTCCATCCTTAGCTAACGATATTGATTTGGTGATAATTTAAGATTTTGGGTAGTAGAGAGATCATGTAGGCCATTTAGTCTTGGCTATCAACTAAAATGTCAATTGGTACTCGATAGACTTATAGTTAACCTCTCTCTTTTGTTGTCTCTAACAGCCAAGATGAGTGCTCTACACTTACGTCTCATGCTAACTGAATTGGTGATGTTTATTTCTTCACCTCGATTGACGCCGCATGTTCCCGCTGGTTAGTCTTGAGTCTTGACACCGAGTTTATGCAATTAAAATCGCCCTAGCTCTGGTTGGTTGACCACATTTGATTTATTGCAAATTTTGGTACACTATTTTGTTAAGAGCGTTCTTTGTTTACTTACGGCTCTAGCAACTGTGATCATTTTTCTTGGTACGAGTTTGCAGCTTCTCGGCGGGCACATCTGAATCGTGGAGCATGAACTGGTCATAGCGAACTGGCCTGTTTGGGAGAAAAGACAATTTTTTTGTGGCTACCAGTTACAGGTTTTATATACTCCTGCAGTCTTCGAAGTTGTTTTCAGCTCATGTACACATCTATTGCTGATAAAATGTACTAATCATATGTATACTATGTATCAGGTGCACACAAGATGCTTACAATTGAGCGGTCTACACTACACAAACCATCATTTTGGTCCTTTATACATACAAGAGGCGAGGGGGGACACATACATACATTCGACCGCCAATAATTCAACTATCGGTTATCAATCGGCTGTGTGTATCTTGTTTCAATCGGCAATGGTGCATATACATTTCAGTGAGCACACATACATGCTTGATTTTACTTCAGTTAATAGAGGGAATTCTATAATTACTAAGAACTGTTTTGTGAAGGTGTGCCTCCCTATTTTGTCACTTCTGTCTACGTATTGTGACCAGATTATGATGCATGGTCTCTTTCCAGCTATGGAAAATGGTGTACTGCATACTGCATACACTGATGATAGGATAGATGGTTTGTGACGTACAACCTCTGTACCAAAATGTAGGATCTTTGGACAGGCACTTTGTGGTAGAATGTGTCGAACATAGGTCTGTTTGCTAGAATATGTGTTGTGTCGATGTTGCAACCAGCATACACAAAAATGACTTTGCTATATATTTTCATAATGCTATGTTCTGCCAGTTAAACGACTTCTTATTGTTTTGAATTTACTACAGAAGTGTTTAAAGATTTACTTTGTCCCAGCGCCTACTTTGGATCAAAAGAAAGTAAAAAAGCTAGAAGATACTCCCATGGAACAATTTATCCTATATCGAGTGGTAATTGTGTTATGTATCAGATAACTTCTCATATTAGTAGTTCCCACTAAGAATTCTTAGTTTTCATTCTTTTCTTTTAAGAAAAAAAAAATCTGAGTATTGGTGTATCCAGAAAGGATCTGGAGGTCAGCTTGTTAGTAATCCCAATATGTGTGTCAAATTATGTTGCTGTGGATCTCAAGGAATGAATGACATCAAGCTGATGGTTCTGCTCGATGGATCTGTGTACGTTCCGATATATGAGAACAAGGGCAGCAATAGGTTGCTCATCAGCAACATCCTGTGAAACTGACTGCTGCATGCTAACTATCCATATGCATAATCCTATATTTGTGTAGATAGTTCCTATCACCTGAAGTATCAAAATCTTGTTAAGCGTTAGCCTAATGTTTTATATATTTTCAGCACCAAGGGCGATGTAGAAATGCAAGAACAGAAGCTTTGCGAGGTAATTCAGTCAGCTAGCATGTATGTTTTCTACTATAGCGAGATCATTTAATTTATTTAGAAAATAGAACATGAAGTGTGATTACAAGAATCTACTACTGTTAGCATGAACAGGCTTTGTAATGTACCTACTGAACAATAGCATAATTGAATCCTTCCTAAGCAGCAACCGTCAATCGAGACTTCACATGCCTGGTTTTACTTTACGAAGAGTAGTATGTCGTGCTCCAATATTCAACTGTGTTCTTGAATTAGGAATTATGTTTTTTTATAGTTAAAGTGCTTGTCTATTGGTCTGGTGTATATAAGTGAAAGAAAACAAAAACAGATGGGGGAAGGGAGCTTCTTGCTTTTCTTTTCCTTTTGTTTCTATTTGATAATTACTCCCTACTCTGATGCTTCAGTGTTTTTTTAATCTCCCGCGTTATATTTTTTTGGTGCTACTTGGGCTTTCTGAGGTCCTTTTTATTTTCATTAAGAACAAAATAGAGTTACTTAATTTTAGATTTGAATGTTAGACATAGAGCTATGAGTCAATGTACTGGTTTGACAAGCTGTATTGTCATATTCACCTGTGCTTTAGAAATTAAAAAGAATTACTTTGTTTTATGTTTGAATGTCAAGCAAAAATAGAATGGGGGAAGGGAGCTCGCAATACAGATTCTAATTGTTACTTGGTGTTTTGATCCTTGTGTCTGCTCTTGTAATAATCTTGTGTGGGTGCCTTCACATGTAATCTATTGCCTCTCTGACATGTTTTGCTACAAAATTATGTCTCGACCATATGTATTTACATTACTGCTGTCGGCTTCTGATATTTAAATTATGATAGTACAATGCCTCTTTAGCTGTAACTGTGATACTCCTGATGTGCAACTAAACACTACTAGGATAACTAAAAAATCATGAAATGCGAGCAATTCTTGATTTAAATAGTGTGACCTTATATAATAGGAGCTAATCATTGTGTCGTGTTCAAAATGGGTACTAGAAAAGATAATTGAATAGCAAGTCCTGTAGAGTTACTACCATAAAGTTTATTTCTAACTGCATGATCTGAGCTGCACATTCTGAAAGTATATTAGACTCCTGCCCTTGGGAAATTAGACTGCCATAGCAATACTTCTGTAAAAAAAATGCCGTGCTAACTTGACGGTTCAGTTTAAAGCTGTAGGCAGAGGCTTGTAGTAGGGAGGAAATCATTATGCCAGTTGAAAACCAAGCCGTTTATTTGTGGGTGTATGATCTGGACTGTGCTTCTCTGAAAGTATGCTCTTGGGAGATTTAGCTATTGTTGTTTTGCTTGGTAAACAAATGACATGCTAAAATGTTGGTTGTTAGAGCCTCCCTGTTCTTCTAAAAAATGTTTGGTTGTTAGTACAGAAGTGGTGACACTATTTAGTTCTCTGGTATTGATTCATGATTTGTGCTTAATACATGATGTTGGTATCTGATCACTTTATTTCTCATGCCTCACTTGATGTTGCATGGTGTACAGGCAAAGTGCCAATGGAGTGGCATATATCGTACTTCGCTACTACCTACATGCGATTCCATTTGATTTCACTTTGATTTTTGTTTTTCTGCTGATCGTTTCTAGGTGGTTGTTGATGAATCATGTAAGGATGGTGCAGAACACACAAGAGGGAAAAGACCGAACTGCGGTAACCAAATCAAATAGCTGATAAGGTACAAATTTCTGAAGATATATGGTTTGCCCTAAACAAGCATATACATCATAGTACAAAGGGGAATTACATCTCTATTTTATGTTATGTTTTCTGCTTGCTATCTTGTTCATGGACTCTCTGTAAGTGCGCCTTTCTATTAGCAACCTTAGTGCCAATGACTCAACAGTCAGCTATCAACCAGAATAGTAGGGCATTGAGCTTGTTTAAACTGTAGAGTACACATGCATATACTATTACTCAGACATCAAGAAAACATGAGATAAACATGTATGACAATCTACCATGTTATTACTCAGGTGTTGATTAGGAAGTAGACATAGGTTTAGCAGAGAAGAAGTTTCAGTGATTTATCAGTTCAGGCTATGGAAGTAAACATGAGGCATTGAAGCTAATTTGAATTAGGCGTGATGAACCAAACATTTTTGTAATTGCCATTAGTGGGTCAACAGGGTAGGCATTTTCATGAGGCAATATTGATTTTAATGATGGCTAATAATTACACTACTGCCTTTGTTTCAAAAGTAAAATTTTGCTATCTTTGACCTTGCCTCTAGGAAAAAAATCAGCTCAAAACTGAAATACTCCGGATTTACTAGATATCTTTTAGACGTAATACTGTGTTGTTTGTGAAAGTTCACTTGGAAGTGGTTGAGGTAGCCTGACCTGGTGAGACCTGGTGACGCGATGCATACATCGGAGGAAGTAGATCTGTGAGTGCGGGAGTGGATCTTGCAATTGAAGTCGTGTCTCCGATGCAGAGGAGCAGCGGCGATGCGGTGGAAACTACAGGGTGAGTGAGAGATTGGAGGAGGGGATGGTCATGAAGTAAGTGGATTAACATCGTCTGGTCAAGTAACTTGGGCCAGCCCATTATTGTGAATCTGTCATTTGTCTTCTTGTAAGCCCACAACACGGTTTAAATATGTATTGGGAGTTTGGGACAACTAAATCAGATAAATGAACGAAATTATAACGGTTTATAAAATGAAGTAACAAAGTGCATATCCAAGTTTAGTTTTATTGAAATGTGTTTGTTTGTTATTCATTGTTAGGCTTGGCATTTGAATCTTTGTTAGATCTGAAGTGCCTTTGATAGCATGGAATATTTGTACAACGCACTGTGGAGGCATGGTCTTTCTCAGGATGACTAACAAGGATGATCAACAAGTGTTTGTTTGCCAAAGTTATGGCGGTTTGAAAAAAGTCGTTGATGCATTGTTGTGGATCTCAAGATGGCTATGTGTTTATATTTTGCATAATCACTCTGAAGGCCATGCTTTATATTTTCTCTGAAATTTGCTCTTGAAGAATTATGTATCTATGTTAGATCTGGTGAGAAAAGGCGGCTTCCAACCAAAGGATGCGGGAGTGTTGGCCATATTTGGTTTTCGACTTGCGTGTCTAAATATTCTTACAATACTTGGCTCCCTCTCGCCCCTTGCGCCATTTGGCGCAACGAGTCATGCATCTAGTTTAGTTCAAACACAATGGGTGCTAGGCGTCATCCAGCTGATACTGGGCAAGGGATCAGCCAGGGTCGGGTGCTGTTTTATTGCGTAACACGCTGCCGTTCGATTACGTCTATTCAGTCGTTGCGACAGCTACGAATAAGCCATACGAAATCCCCTTTCCCCTAATCTACTACTAACCCATCCCTTGAATTTCACTGTAAGGCTCACCCGGCTCGCCCCTTCAATTAATTGTTGCCACCTCATTATGTAACACTAATTACGTAAGAAATTATCATGTAACATATGTGGTAAGGAATCCAAACAAATCAAAAAAAAAAACACGTAAGAAATTCAAGTAGGTGTAGCAAAACTCTTCATCTCCCCCATCCTTTCCGGTGCATGTCTCCTTTATCCCTGATTTTCCCTCTCCCGCTCTTTCCTTGGCATTTGGCCAGCCATACAAATGTGATCACCACTAAAGAAGCGAACCGCCTGCTGCAACGCAACATCAAACATCGCCATCCTTGCCAGCTGCACTGAATTGGCATGCTACAACGCATCATCGTGTCATCAACCGTGGCTAGCGGCGCCAGAGCCACCCGCATTCCGCAACAACTGTGTCGGTTCACAACACTGCCCTTGCAGCAAGCTGATGCTTCCCCACTCCCCCTCTTACGGCACAGTCCCTGGAGAATCTGTGGGTTGTCCCTATGTAGCATTGGTCGAGTCACAACACAGGACAATCAACAACAGTATTGTCGAGGCGAGATCAGTTGGTGCAGTGCCGACGAGATCATGCGGTTCCATGATCAGGTGCCGCGTTATAACCATCTGTCACCGCCTCACCGGTGAGATTTTCCGACTGGAGTGTCGGTGATGGTTGCAGCGCCGGCAAGGCGGTTACAGTACCATGAGCAACAGAGCGAGTGTTGCATTGTAGCATCCGCCACTTCATAGCAACATACGCTCACAACATCTCACGTTTTGCCAGCATTCGTGCTCACAACTCCGTCCACTGGGCTCCAGCGTCCATGCTCGCCACCCTGGACTCGCCACACCCACCTCCCTCTCACAATAGGACCATCTGAGTTTACAACAACGTGATTCCTCCATAAGGGCGCTCTACCTTGTTTTTCTTGGGAGACGCATGGAAGCAAAGGGGGAAGGATGAGGCGAGGTGGAAGGAGAGGATTTTGTAGTGGAGAGAAACGTTGAGGGAAGAACGGGGAAGACGAAAGAGGAAAGGGTGAAGTGATAAGGTGTGCATGTTGTGGGCCCATGCAGGACATGCGTTAATCAAAGGAGCTGGGACAACTAAGCATTTTCCCTTAGTCATACGCCTAATAATGCGAGAGTTCCCTTGGTCTCACCTCTGGGCAAGGCTAGCGGGCCGACTAAGTACTACTCCCTTCGTCCCATAATGTAAGACGTTTATGGGACGAAGGGTGTATAACATTTAAAATAAAAGTATAAACATTTTTGAAAATAGGTGAACATTTAAAAAAAATGTCACGTACATTCTTTTAGTGCCATTAACCAGCTCTTTGTTAAAAGCACGCATCAACTTTTCTTTGTGGCAAACGTGCAGTTCACTTGCCACAAACAAGGTTGGGCACGCAATGGCAGCCATTGGGGTGTGGTCAAATGTACCTCAGGAGATTAGCTTTTTTTACGAATTATTGTAACACTATGATAAATTAATTAAGAAAAATGCGCAATTCACTTGCCACAAGCCGATTTGGAAATCCAAAGCGTTGCCACGATGAAAATTTTCATGTGGTTGGCTGTGCATCATAGGTGTCTTACCGCGAACAACCTGGAACACAGAGTGGGGCCTTCCAATGCACTAGTAGAAAAGGGGGCTTTGGTCCAGGCCGGGTAACCCCATTAGTCCCGGTTCAGTCCAGAACCGGGACCAATGGGGGCATTGGTCCCGGTTCGTGAGCCCAGGGGGCCGGCCGGGCCACGTGGGCCATTGGTCCCGGTTCATCTAGACCTTTTGGTCCCGGTTGGTGGGATGAACCGGGACCAATGGGCCTCGCTCCTGGCCCACAACCATTGGTCCCGGTTCGTGCCACACACCGGGACTAAAGATTAGACCATTGGTCCCAGTTCGTGAGCCCAGGGGGCCGGCCGGGCCACGTGGGCCATTGGTCCCGGTTCATCTAGACCTTTTGGTCCCGGTTGGTGGGATGAACCGGGACCAATGGGCCTCGCTCCTGGCCCACAACCATTGGTCCCGGTTCGTGCCACAAACCGGGACTAAAGATTAGACCTTTAGTCCCGGTTTGAGGCACGAAGCGGGACTAATGGGGATGAGACCTTTAGTCCCGGTTCGTGCCACGAACCGGTACTAAAGGTCCCATTTTCAAACTATACCCCCCTGTGGATCGCCTTTTCAGTTTTAGAAAAAATAAAAGAAAATGATGGAAATGTCAAAAAAATAAAAGAAAATAAGTTTCCCATGTGATATGTGGTCTAGTTGTTGGAAAAATTTGCAAATGTGAATTTTGACTTTATTTGCAAAATCTCTCTGAAATTTGTAAAAATGGGCATAACTTTTGCATACTAACTCGGATGAAAAAGTTTTTTATATGAAAAATCATCTACTCGAAAAGTTACATCCAAATTGCTTCTTCCTCGTATTCCCGTAACTCTCCGGTACCTCCGAAAATACCCGAATCACTCGGAACCTTTCCGATGTCCGAATATAGTCGTCCAATATATCGATCTTTACGTCTCGA
The DNA here is from genome assembly GCF_018294505.1 of Triticum aestivum. Taxonomy (NCBI): domain Eukaryota; kingdom Viridiplantae; phylum Streptophyta; class Magnoliopsida; order Poales; family Poaceae; genus Triticum; species Triticum aestivum. Next base: position 693,061,705 of record NC_057800.1, read on the forward strand.
CCATTTCGAGACTCCTCGTCATGTCCCCGATCTCATCCGGGACTCTGAACTCCTTCGGTACATCAAAACTCATAAACTCATAATATAACTGTCATCGAAACCTTAAGCGTGCGGACCCTACGGGTTCGAGAACAATGTAGACATGACCGAGACACGTCTCGGGTCAATAACCAATAGCGGAACCTGGATGCTCATATTGGCTCCCACATATTCTACAAAGACCTTTATCGGTCAGACCGCATAACAACATACGTTGTTCCCTTTGTCATCGGTATGTTACTTGCCCGAGATTCGATCGTCAGTATCTCAATACCTAGTTCAATCTCGTTACCGGCAAGTCTCTTTACTCGTTTCGTAATACATCATCTCACAACTAACTCATTAGTTGCAATGCTTGCAAGGCTTATGTGATGTGCATTACCGAGAGGGCCCAGAGATACCTCTCCGACAAACGGAGTGACAAATCCTAATCTCGAAATACGCCAACCCAACATGTACCTTTAGAGACACCTGTAGAGCTCCTTTATAATCACCCAGTTACATTGTGACGTTTGGTAGCACACAAAGTGTTCCTCCGGCAAACGGGAGTTGCATAATCTCATAGTCATAGGAACATGTATAAGTCATGAAGAAAGCAATAGCAACATACTAAACGATCGGGTGCTAAGCTAATGGAATGGGTCATGTCAATCACATCATTCTTCTAATGATGTGATCCCGTTAATCAAATAACAACTCTTTTGTTCATGGTTAGGAAACATAACCATCTTCGATTAACGAGCTAGTCAAGTAGAGGCATACTAGTGACACTCTGTTTGTCTATGTATTCACACATGTATTATGTTTCCGATTAATACAATTCTAGCATGAATAATAAATATTTATCATGATATAAGGAAATAAATAATAACTTCATTATTGCCTCTAGGGCATATTTCCTTCAATTATATCTCCTTCATCAATTATTTTTCTCATATTCTTTATGATGAAGGCTAGGAACTATGCTAAAATATACATATGTCTTAGTTGTTGCTTTTCTTAATGCAGATATGGAAGATCTAAAAGCCTCTCAAAGATT
>NC_057800.1:693063356-693083360 GCF_018294505.1 Triticum aestivum
GAGTGAACGACTGCAGGAATCAAAATACAATGTTGATGAGGTTCTTTCTTTACAGAAGTAGATTACAATATTAACGAAATTAGCTCCTGGCCATTGCATCTTTGCATACTTATTGGAAGTTCATTTGCTTATTAATCGTAGCATAGAACTTTTCAGCTATGATGTGTGACAAAATTATTTGCATTTCTCATCTATCATGGATATGTTGATATATTGCTCTACTAAAAGGCATTGTTGGCTTAAGATGACTTGAGAATTGTACACTTTGGTATGTAAAGTTAGTTACTGAGTTTAGTAGCAGTTATGAAAGTTAGAGCACATACATGCTTGATTTTACTTCCTTTAATACGGGAATTCTATAATTACTAAGAACTGATTTGTTGAAGTGTGCCTCCCTATTTTGTCCAGATAACTACTTCTGGTTAGGCCGGGGAAATAAAAAGGGTAACCATAGATATATGGTCTAGCATCACGAGGTTCAGGTTCCTGCTGTTGATCAACCGTTGCTTCGGTCGAGGTGGGTTATGCTTGATTATGTTCTTCTTTGTATTTTTGTTCATGGCCTACATTGGTGTTATCATCTATTCTGTTTCAAAAATTTCAATGGCTTAGTTTCATGTCCCAGTACCACTTGAAGTACAAAACTAAGTACCTTCTGACAGGAGGATAATGTACGTACTTACCTATGGCTATTGTTTCCTATAAGAAACATTATTATCTCACCTTGGTTTCCCCTGTATGTATCTGACTTGGGATAGTTTTATGTGAGATTTGTTTTGCATTTTCTATGTGTGTGGATGCTTAAGCTTAAGCTTTTATTATTTGGTTCAGTTAGAGATTAAAGAAGACTGAAATTGAGTCGATGGTGTATATACTTGATATATATATAAATGGTCAAAATAAGGAAGTGTTTTTATGAAAGTCAAATATGCAGTTGTCTTCCTGTTTGAATCTTCATTGGCGATTCCAAGTTTGCTGCTTCCCAAAAAGTGGAGATTTGTAGTACGGACAGAACTTCAACCTATTCAGTATAGATCTTAAATTGACCAGACAATAGTGTACTATTTTTTATTTACGGCCTTAGAATTGTATTGCCACAACAAAAAAAACAGATTTGAAATCGCAAAGAAAGCATGTTCTTATGCTCATAACAATCCAGGAGACGATTCTGTAGCTTAATGTCTGCTTAGTCTTTTCCATCCTTAGCTAACGATATTGATTTGGTGATAATTTAAGATTTTGGGTAGTAGAGAGATCATGTAGGCCATTTAGTCTTGGCTATCAACTAAAATGTCAATTGGTACTCGATAGACTTATAGTTAACCTCTCTCTTTTGTTGTCTCTAACAGCCAAGATGAGTGCTCTACACTTACGTCTCATGCTAACTGAATTGGTGATGTTTATTTCTTCACCTCGATTGACGCCGCATGTTCCCGCTGGTTAGTCTTGAGTCTTGACACCGTGTTTATGCAATTAAAATCGCCCTAGCTCTGGTTGGTTGACCACATTTGATTTATTGCAAATTTTGGTACACTATTTTGTTAAGAGCGTTCTTTGTTTACTTACGGCTCTAGCAACTGTGATCATTTTTCTTGGTACGAGTTTGCAGCTTCTCGGCGGGCACATCTGAATCGTGGAGCATGAACTGGTCATAGCGAACTGGCCTGTTTGGGAGAAAAGACAATTATTTTGTGGCTACCAGTTACAGGTTTTATATACTCCTGCAGTCTTCGAAGTTGTTTTCAGCTCATGTACACATCTATTGCTGATAAAATGTACTAATCATATGTATACTATGTATCAGGTGCACACAAGATGCTTACAATTGAGCGGTCTACACTACACAAACCATCATTTTGGTCCTTTATACATACAAGAGGCGAGGGGGGACACATACATACATTCGACCGCCAATAATTCAACTGTCGGTTATCAATCGGCTGTGTGTATCTTGTTTCAATCGGCAATGGTGCATATACATTTCAGTGAGCACACATACATGCTTGATTTTACTTCAGTTAATAGAGGGCATTCTATAATTACTAAGAACTGTTTTGTGAAGGTGTGCCTCCCTATTTTGTCACTTCTGTCTACATATTGTGACCAGATTATGATGCATGGTCTCTTTCCAGCTATGGAAAATGGTGTACTGCATACTGCATACACTGATGATAGGATAGATGGTTTGTGACGTACAACCTCTGTACCAAAATGTAGGATCTTTGGACAGGCACTTTGTGGTAGAATGTGTCGAACATAGGTCTGTTTGCTAGAATATGTGTTGTGTCGATGTTGCAACCAGCATACACAAAAATGACTTTGCTATATATTTTCATAATGCTATGTTCTGCCAGTTAAACGACTTCTTATTGTTTTGAATTTACTACAGAAGTGTTTAAAGATTTACTTTGTCCCAGCGCCTACTTTGGATCAAAAGAAAGTAAAAAAGCTAGAAGATACTCCCATGGAACAATTTATCCTATATTGAGTGGTAATTGTGTTATGTATCAGATAACTTCTCATATTAGTAGTTCCCACTAAGAAAAAAAAATCTGAGTATTGGTGTATCCAGAAAGGATCTGGAGGTCAGCTTGTTAGTAATCCCAATATGTGTGTCAAATTATGTTGCTGTGGATCTCAAGGAATGAATGACATCAAGCTGATGGTTCTGCTCGATGGATCTGTGTACGTTCCGATATATGAGAACAAGGGCAGCAATAGGTTGCTCATCAGCAACATCCTGTGAAACTGACTGCTGCATGCTAACTATCCATATGCATAATCCTATATTTGTGTAGATAGTTCCTATCACCTGAAGTATCAAAATCTTGTTAAGCGTTAGCCTAATGTTTTATATATTTTCAGCACCAAGGGCGATGTAGAAATGCAAGAACAGAAGCTTTGCGAGGTAATTCAGTCAGCTAGCATGTATGTTTTCTACTATAGCGAGATCATTTAATTTATTTAGAAAATAGAACATGAAGTGTGATTACAAGAATCTACTACTGTTAGCATGAACAGGCTTTGTAATGTACCTACTGAACAATAGCATAATTGAATCCTTCCTAAGCAGCAACCGTCAATCGAGACTTCACATGCCTGGTTTTACTTTACGAAGAGTAGTATGTCGTGCTCCAATATTCAACTGTGTTCTTGAATTAGGAATTATGTTTTTTTATAGTTAAAGCGCTTGTCTATTGGTCTGGTGTATATAAGTGAAAGAAAACAAAAACAGATGGGGGAAGGGAGCTTCTTGCTTTTCTTTTCCTTTTGTTTCTATTTGATAATTACTCCCTACTCTGATGCTTCAGTGTTTTTTTAATCTCCCGCGTTATATTTTTTTGGTGCTACTTGGGCTTTCTGAGGTCCTTTTTATTTTCATTAAGAACAAAATAGAGTTACTTAATTTTAGATTTGAATGTTAGACATAGAGCTATGAGTCAATGTACTGGTTTGACAAGCTGTATTGTCATATTCACCTGTGCTTTGGAAATTAAAAAGAATTACTTTGTTTTATGTTTGAATGTCAAGCAAAAATAGAATGGGGGAATGGAGCTCGCAATACAGATTCTAATTGTTACTTGGTGTTTTGATCCTTGTGTCTGCTCTTGTAATAATCTTGTGTGGGTGCCTTCACATGTAATCTATTGCCTCTCTGACATGTTTTGCTACAAAATTATGTCTCGACCATATGTATTTACATTACTGCCGTCAGCTTCTGATATTTAAATTATGATAGGACAATGCCTCTTTAGCTGTAACTGTGATACTCCTGATGTGCAACTAAACACTACTAGGATAACTAAAAAATCATGAAATGCGAGCAATTCTTGATTTAAATAGTGTGACCTTACATAATAGGAGCTAATCATTTTGTCGTGTTCAAAATGGGTACTAGAAAAGATAATTGAATAGCAAGTCCTGTAGAGTTACTACCATAAATTTTATTTCTAACTACATGATCTGAACTGCACATTCTGAAAGTATATTAGACTCCTGCCCTTGGGAAATTAGACTGCCATAGCAATACTTTTGTAAAGAAAATGCCGTGCTAACTTGACGGTTCAGTTTAAAGCTGTAGGCAGAGGCTTGTAGTAGGGAGGAAATCATTATGCCAGTTGAAAACCAAGCCGTTTATTTGTGGGTGTACGATCTGGACTGTGCTTCTCTGAAAGTATGCTCTTGGGAGATTTAGCTATTGTTGTTTTGCTTGGTAAACAAATGACATGCTAAAATGTTGGTTGTTAGAGCCTCCCTGTTCTTCTAAAAAATGTTTGGTTGTTAGTACAGAGGTGGTGACACTATTTAGTCCTCTGGTATTGATTCATGATTTGTGCTTAATACATGATGTTGGTATCTGATCACTTTATTGCTCATGCCTCACTTGATGTTGCATGGTGTACAGGCAAAGTGCCAATGGAGTGGCATATATCGTACTTTGCTACTACCTACATGCGATTCCATTTGATTTCACTTTGATTTTTGTTTTTCTGCTGATCGTTTCTAGGTGGTTGTTGATGAATCATGTAAGGATGGTGCAGAACTCACAAGAGGGAAAAGACCGAACTGCGGTAACCAAATCAAATAGCTGATAAGGTACAAATTTCTGAAGATATATGGTTTGCCCTAAACAAGCATATACATCATAGTACAAAGGGGAATTACATCTCTATTTTATGTTATGTTTTCTGCTTGCTATCTTGTTCATGGACTCTCTGTAAGTGCGCCTTTCTATTAGCAACCTTAGTGCCAATGACTCAACAGTCAGCTATCAACCAGAATAGTAGGGCATTGAGCTTGTTTAAACTGTAGAGTACAAATGCATATACTGTTACTCAGACATCAAGAAAACATGAGATAAACATGTATGACGATCTACCATGTTATTACTCAGGTGTTGATTAGGAAGTAGACATAGGTTTAGCAGAGAAGAAGTTTCAGTGATTTATCAGTTCAGGCTATGGAAGTAAACATGAGGCATTGAAGCTAATTTGAATTAGGCGTGATGAACCAAACATTTTTGTAATTGCCATTAGTGGGTCAACAGGGTAGGCATTTTCATGAGACAATATTGATTTTAATGACGGCTAATAATTACACTGCTGCCTTTGTTTCAAAAGTAAAACTTTGCTATCTTTGACCTTGCCTCTAGGAAAAAAAATCAGCTCAAAACTGAAATACTCCGGATTTACTAGATATCTTTTAGACGTAATACTGTGTTGTTTGTGAAGGTTCACTTGGAAGTGGTTGAGGTAGCCTAACCTGGTGAGACCTGGTGACGCGATGCATACATCGGAGGAAGTAGATCTGTGAGTGCGGGAGTGGATCTTGCAATTGAAGTCGTGTCTCCGATGCAGAGGAGCAGCGGTGATGCGGTGGAAACTACAGGGTGAGTGAGAGATTGGAGGAGGGGATGGTCATGAAGTAAGTGGATTAACATCGTCTGGTCAAGTAACTTGGGCCAGCCCATTATTGTGAATCTGTCATTTGTCTTCTTGTAAACCCACAACAAGGTTTAAATATGTATTGGGAGTTTGGGACAACTAAATCAGATAAATGAACGAAATTATAACGGTTTATAAAATGAAGTAACAAAGTGCATATCCAAGTTTAGTTTTCTTGAAATGTGATTGTTTGTTATTCATTGTTAGGCTTGGCATTTGAATCTTTGTTAGATCTGAAGTGCCTTTGATAGCATGGAATATTTGTACAACGCACTGTGGAGGCATGGTCTTTCTCAGGATGACTAACAAGGATGATCAACAAGTGTTTGTTTGCCAAAGTTATGGCGGTTTGAAAAAAGTCGTTGATGCATTGTTGTGGATCTCAAGATGGCTATGCGTTTATATTTTGCATAATCACTCTGAAGGCCATGCTTTATATTTTCTCTGAAATTTGCTCTTGAAGAATTATGTATCTATGTTAGATCCGGTGAGAAAAGGCGGCTTCCAACCAAAGGATGCGGGAGTGTTGGCCATATTTGGTTTTCGACTTGCGTGTCTAAATATTCTCACAATACTTGGCTCCCTCTCGCCCCTTTCACCATTTGGCGCAACGAGTCATGCATCTAGTTTAGTTCAAACACAGTGGGTGCTAGGCGTCATCCGGCTGATACTGGGCAAGGGATCAGCCAGGGTCGGGTGCTGTTTTATTGCATAACACGCTGCCGTTCGATTACGTCTATTCAGTCGTTGCTACAGCTACGAATAAGCCATACGGAATCCCGGCTCGCCCCTTCAATTAATTGTTGCCACCTCATTACGTAACACTAATTACGTAAGAAATTATCATGTAACATATGTGGTAAGGAATCCAAACAAATCAAAAAAAACACGTAAGAAATTCAAGTAGGTGTAGCAAAACTCGTCATCTCCCCCATCCTTTCCGGTGCATGTCTCCTTTATCCCTGATTTTCCCTCTCCCGCTCTTTCCTTGGCATTTGGCCAGCCGTACAAATGTGATCACCACTAAAGAAGCGAACCGCCTGCTGCAACGCAACATCAAACATCGCCATCCTTGCCAGCTGCACTGAATTGGCATGCTACAACGCATCATCGTGTCATCAACCGTGGCTAGCGGCGCCAGAGCCACCCGCATTCCGCAACAACTGTGTCGGTTCACAACACTACCCTTGCAGCAAGTTGATGTTGAGTAAATAGGCAATTTCTCGATTAAATTAATCCATGAGTAAATCACTAGCATGGCATTGACTAAGTTGATGACGTACTGACTCTGATCTAAACATGCACGTACTAAGCAAACAGTAGACAAATCTACACATACTGCTAGTACTACTAATATGAAAATAATCAGGAGCGGGATAAACGAGTTATACCCTCCAGTAGGCCACGCAGAGGCCGCGGCTTTGGTGGCAGCAGTGGCGTCCTCGGCGACCTTCTTGTCGGCTTCAGCTTTCTCGACGGCGGCACGGTCGGCGTCGGTGGACATGGTGATGATGAAGGCGACGCGGACGTAGAGGAAGTAGACGATCGGAAGCGAGCAGTCGCGTAATCGCTGCCCAAAAACCTATTCGCCCCTCACCCCGTACAGGAACCAGAAGGGCGTGGTTTCGGAGACCTGCTCTCCCGTCGACCGTGTACGTGGCGGACGGGATGGAGTCACCGGCGGCAGCAGCAGCAAAGGAACGATGGTGGGCGTGCGCGTGAGCAGATGTGATCTGTTCGTGGCGGCTAGGGTTAGGAGACACCGCATACTTATAGGCGCAGCCGCGTGGAGAGACGTGGGCTCGACCCACGTCCGAGTCCGTGACAGCCCACGATCCGACGTCTCAGATCGTGGCCCAGCTGTCAGAAAACTCTCCGTTAGTGACTGGCAAAAATAAGCGCGTAGGTGTGAGCTCGGCTCGGCTCAATCCCGCAACCCGCAGCGCGTCGTGACGAGGCGTGGCGTGGCGAGGCGGGCAGCGGAGGAGGAGTGCGCGAGGACCTCTTCTCTTCTCAAGCTCCAATAGCATGTAGAAGAGAAACCCTTATAAACCACTCCAACTCTCCTTCCACTTCCGGGGTGGGACTAAACTTCCCACCACACCTAGTGCCATATAACCCACATGGGCCCTTAGAGATTTTTCAGAAATTGCAATATGGGCCTAGAGCCCATCTCAGATTTCAGCAATCCCCCACCAGATCTCGAGGGCCCATTGTGTCCTCTGTTCCAATTGCTGTTTCGATATACCAGTGTTTCAGTAAAGACCTGTTAAGGTTGAACTTCACCTAGAACAAGTGGCTACACTCCTTCACAACTGAACAATGGACTATGCCTTGAATTGTCAGTTTGGCGTAAAGAAGTTTCACTACATGTCTTACTAGTACTAGGCTGCCGAAGGCTGACCCCTCGGGTGGAGCATATAAGTCACACTCCTGGCCTATTCATGAGCTTACTAGAGATCACCCCAATCTCATAGACTGTGACCAGCAGTCGGGCTCATATAGGTGTGTTCCTCCAAAGACCGCTCTGTAGGATAGCATCTTGCTTTTATAAGCTTTGGAACACATTGAGACCGTAGTCATCCTACCATACAGTATCGAGAGTATTGCATCTCCAACGGAGTGGGTTAGTATAGTTACTCTCCTCAGTTCACCACTGGCTTGTTTTCCCAGGTCCTAGTTCACGGGATCTTCGATCACATAGGTTGGGTTACCACCATGGCAACTCATGTGGGTCTCATACCCATCTACCTCGATGCATTATCTATCACAACACGTGATAGCCCTTTTGTAAAGGGATCTGCCATATTCTTAGCCGTATGGACATAGTCCAACGCTATCACTCCGGAGTTTCTTAATTTTCTGACAGCTTTTAATCTCATTCTTATGTGTTTGGTGGACTTCATGTTGTCCTTTGAACTCTTCACCTTGGTGATGACAGTCTGATTGTCACAGTTCATAAGGATAGCCGGAACCGGTTTATCAACCAATGGCAAGTCCATCAAAAGATCTCGAAGCCATCTCGCTTCAACACCAGATGTGTCTAATGCCGTTAATTCTGCTTCCATTGTCGATCTCGTTAAGATCTTTTGCTTGCAAGACTTCCAGGAAATAGCGCCACCTCCAAGAGTAAACATATACCCAGTTGTGGCCTTCATCTCATCAGCATCAGAGATCCAATTCGCATCACTATACCCTTCAAGTACCGACGGGTATCCGGTATAGTGAAGTCCATAGTTCATAGTACCTTTCAGATAGCGCATAACTCTCTCAACAGCATGCCAATGTACATCACCCGGTTTGGAAACAAACCGGCTCAGTTTGCTCACAGCAAACGCGATGTCAGGCCTCGTTGCGCTCGCTAGGTACATCAGTGAACCAATGATTTGAGAGTATCTCAATTGATCTTTAGCCATGCCTTTGGACTTTCGAATCAATACGCTAGGATCATATGGTGTTTGAGATGGTGTGCAGTCCGAATATCCAAAACGACTCAACACCTTCTCAACGTAATGGGATTGCAGAAGTGTGATCCCACCCTCATTATCTCTCAGTAGCTTGATGTTCAAGATAACATCAGCCACACCAAGGTCTTTCATCTCAAAGTTCTGAGATAGAAACGATTTGACCTCCTCAATGACTTTGAGGTTTGTTCCGAATATCAGTATGTCATCAACATACAAGCACAGTATAACTCCTTCGCCCCCACCATGGCGATAGTATACACATTTGTCAGCCTCATTAAAAACGAAACCAACAGATGTCAGAGTTGTATTAAACTTATCATGCCATTGCTTAGGTGCTTGTTTCAGGCCATATAAAGATTTTATCAACCTACACACCTTTCTTTCCTGACCATCTATCACAAAGCCATCAGGCTATTGCATGTAGATTTCCTCCTTTAGCTCTCCATTTAGAAAAGCCGTCTTAACATCCATCTGATGGACGAGAAGACCATGTGAGGCCGCCAACGAGAGTAATACTCGAATGGTGGTCAGTCTAGCCACAGGTGAATAAGTATCAAAGAAATCTTCCTCTTCTTGCTGGTCATAGCCCTTGGCCACAAGCCTAGCCTTGTACTTTTCAATCGTACCATCGGGCCTAAGCTTCTTTTTGAACACCCACTTACATCCCAGTGGTTTGCAACCATAGGGACGGTCAGTGATCTCCCATGTCCCGTTAGCCATGATGGAATCCATCTCGCTACGGACCGCATCCTTCCAGTAGTCAGCTTCTGGAGAGGCATACGCTTCTGACATAGAAGTGGGAGTATCATCCACGAGGTACACGAAGAAATCATCACCAAAGGTCTTTGCAGTCCTTTGTCTCTTGCCCCTACCAAGGGTTTCTTCGTCATCCTCCTCGGGATTTTCATCATGTGTTTGTTCATAATATTCCATAGGGATGGCAGGTTCAGGAGTCTCCTCAGATTCCTGTCTAGAAGTGCTTTGCATATCTCTCATAGGAAAAATATCCTCAAAGAATGTAGCATCCTTAGACTCCATAATTGTACCGATCTTCTGGTCAGGTACCTCAGATTTCACTACTAGAAATCTATAGCCAACGCTGTTCTTAGCGTAGCCCAAATTAATGCAGTCCACGGTCTTATGTCCAAGCTTACGCTTTTTGGGGATCGGCACGTTGACTTTCGCCAAACAGCCCCAAGTGCGCAAGTACGAGAGTGTCGTCCTTCTCTTTGCCCATTTCTCATAGGGAGTGATCTCACTATCCTTTGTCGGAACTTTATTCAGGACATGACATGCCGTCAATATAGCCTCCCCCCACCATGCCTTGGATAAACCCGATGTATCTAACATGGCGTTAACCAAATCAGTTAGAGTACGGTTTTTCCGCTCGGCAACCCCGTTTGACTGGGGTGAATAGGGAGGCGTCCTCTCATGAATAATGTCGTGTTCTGCACAGAAGGAATCAAACTCACTCGAGAAGTACTCTCCACCACGATCTGACCGGACTCGTTTAATTTTCTTTTCAAGTTGATTTTCAACTTCTGCCTTATAGATTTTAAAGTAGTGTAGAGCCTCATCTTTAGTATTTAACAGATACACATAGCAATATCTAGTGGAATCATCTATCAATGTCATGAAGTATCTCTTTCCACCTTTAGTCAACACACCATTCATCTCGCAAAGATCAGAATGTATGAGTTCTAATGGTGCCAGGTGTCTCTCCTCTGCGGCCTTATGAGGCTTGCGAGGTTGCTTAGCTTGCACACATGAAAGGCACTCAGAACCTTTGGCTAAAGTGAAACTCAGGATTAAATCCAACTTGGCTAGCCACGTCATAACACCAAAACTAATGTGACAAAGACGTGAATGCCAAACTTCAGATTCATTAACATTCGAATGAATATGGTTCACGACTTTATTACAAAAATCTGCGAGGGAAAGGCGGAACATCCCTCCGCTCTCATAACCTTTTCCAACAAAGAGTCCATATTTTGTAACAACTAATTTATTAGACTCGAAAACCAACTTAAACCCTTCTCTACATAGAAGGGAGCCACTAACGAGGTTCTTCTTGATGGCGGGGACATGCTGCACGTTCTTCAGCTGCACGATCCTTCCCGAAGTAAACTTCAGATCGACCGTGCCAACACCATGAACAGAAGCACTCGCGCCATTCCCCATCAATACGGACCCGTGACCTGTGACCTGGTAAGAAGTGAACAATGAAATGTCAGCACACACATGAACACCTGCACCTGTGTCCACCCACCAATCGTTGGGTTGAAACACTGAAAAAACAGTAAATAAATTACCGTACCCAGATGCACCATTCTCATTGTTGCCCACAATCATGTTGACAGACTTGGAGTCCTGTCCTGACTTCTTGTACTTGTTTGGGCACTTGTTGGCCCAATGTTCAACCGAACCACAAGTAAAGCAGCCATCGTCCTTCTTGTTCTTCTTGAAGGTCTTCTTACCCTTCTTCTTAAAGTCGGTATTGTGTTGGACACCGTTCTTTCCCTTGGGCTTGTGGGAGTTGAAGTTCTTCTGGTTCACCATGTTGGCAACAGAAGTCCCTTCGGCCCCTTTTCCGTGCGAGTCTTTTGCCCTCGAATTCTGCTCAACACTCAGATGGCCAATGACATCCTCCATAGAGAATTCACGCCTCTGATGTTTCAGAGTGGTGGCAAAGTTCCTCCAGGAATTAGGGAGCATAGCGATTATGCAGCCCGCGACAAACTTGCCCGGTAACTCGCACTTGAGAAGCTCAAGTTCCTTAACAATGCATATTATCTCATGAGCCTGCTCCAATACAGGACGGTTTTCAACCATCTTGTAATCGTGGAACTGCTCTATAATATACATCTCGCTCCCTGCATCGGCGGCCCCGAATTTAGATTCGAGCGCCTCCCACAAGTCCTTGGCGACATGCACATGTAAATATGCATCGACCAGTTTATCTCCGATCACGCTAAGAACTGCTCCTAGAAACACAACGGTAGCCTCCTTGAACGCCTTCTCCTGTTCAGGAGCAATCGTTCCCGTGGAGACACCGGTGACCCAGAACACGTTCATAGCCGTGAGCCATAACATGGTCTTAGTCTGCCAACGCTTGAAGTATGTACCGGTAAACTTATCCGGTTTCAGTGCAGCGGCAAAGCCACTTGCCGAGAAATTCCTACACATAATAGGTTTTTGGATTGTTGAGTAAATAGGCAATTTCTCGATTAAATTAATCCATGAGTAAATCACTAGCATGGCATTGACTAAGTTGATGACGTACTGACTTTGATCTAAACATGCACGTACTAAGCAAACAGTAGACAAATCTACACATACTGCTAGTACTGCTAATATGAAAATAATCAGGAACGGGATAAACGAGTTATACCCTCCAGTAGGCCACGCAGAGGCCGCGGCTTTGGTGGCAGCAGCGGCGTCCTCGGCGACCTTCTTGTCGGCTTCAGCTTTCTCGGCGGCGGCACGGTCGGCGTCGGTGGACATGGTGATGATGAAGGCGACGCGGACGTAGAGGAAGTAGACGATCGGAAGCGAGCAGTCACGTAATCGCCGCCCAAAAACCTATTCGCCCCTCACCCCGTACAGGAACCAGAAGGGCGTGGTTTCGGAGACCTGCTCTCCCGTCGATCGTGTACGTGGCGGACGGGATGGAGTCACCGGCGGCAGCAGCAGCAAAGGAACGACGGTGGGCGTGCGCGTGAGCAGATGTGATCTGTTCGTGGCGGCTAGGGTTAGGAGACACCGCATACTTATAGGCGCAGCCGCGTGGAGAGACGTGGGCTCGACCCATGTCCGAGTCCGTGACAGCCCACGATCCGACGTCTCAGATCGTGGCCCAGCTGTCAGAAAACTCTCCGTTAGTAACTGGCAAAAATAAGCGCGTAGGTGTGAGCTCGGCTCGGCTCAATCCCGCAACCCGCATCGTGGCGTGGCGTGGCGTGGCGTGGCGTGGCGTGGCGTGGCGAGGCGGGCGGCGGAGGAGGAGTGCGCGAGGGCCTCTTCTCTTCTCAAGCTCCAATAGCATGTAGAAGAGAAACCCTTATAAACCACTCCAACTCTCCTTCCACTTCCGGGGTGGGACTAAACTTCCCACCACACCTAGTGCCATATAACCCACATGGGCCCTTAGAGATTTTTCAGAAATTGCAATATGGGCCTAGAGCTCATCTCAGATTTCAGCAGTTGATGCTTCCCCACTCCCCCTCTTGCGGCACAGTCCCTGGAGAATCTGTGGGTTGTCCCTATGTAGCATTGGTCGGGTCACAACACCCGACAATCAACAACAGTATTGTCGAGGCGAGATCAGTTGGTGCAGTGCCGACGAGATCATGCGGTTCCATGATCAGGTGCCGCGTTACAACCATCTGTCACCGCCTCACCGGCGAGATTTTCCGACTGGAGTGTCGGCGATGGTTGCAGCACCGGCAAGGCGGTTACAGTACCATGAGCAACAAAGCGAGTGTTGCATTGTAGCATCCACCACTTCATAGCAACATACGCTCACAACATCTCACGTTTTGCCAGCATTCGTGCTCACAACTCCGTCCACTGGGCTCCGGCGTCCATGCTCGCCACCCTGGACTCGCCACACCCACCCCTCTCACAATAGGACCATCTGAGTTTACAACAACGTGATTCCTCCATAAGGGCGCTCTACCTCGTTTATCTTGGGAGACGCATGGAAGCAAAGGGGGAAGGATGAGGCGAGGTGGAAGGAGAGGATTTTGTAGTGGAGAGAAATGTTGAGGGAAGAACGGGGAAGACGAAAGAGGAAAGGGTGAAGTGATAAGGTGTGCATGTTGTGGGCCCATGCAGGACATGCGTTAATCAAAGGAGCTGGGACAACTAAGCATTTTCCCTTAGTCATACGCCTAATAATGCGAGAGTTCCCTTGGTCTCACCTCTGGGCGAGGCTAGCGGGCCGACTAAGTACTACTCCCTTCGTCTCATAATGTAAGACGTTTATGGGACGAAGGGCGTATAACATTTAAAATAAAAGTATAAACATTTTTTGAAAACAAGTGAACATTTTAAAAAAAATGTCACGTACATTCTTTTAGTGCCATTAACCAGCTCTTTGTTAAAAGCACGTATCAACTTTTCTTTGTGGCAAACGTGCAGTTCACTTGCCACAAACAAGGTTGGGCACGCAATGGCAGCCATTGGGGTGTGGTCAAATGTACCTCAGGAGATTAGCTTTTTTTACGAATCATTGTAACACTATGATAAATTAATTAAGAAAAATGCGCAGTTCACTTGCCACAAGCCGATTTGGAAATCCAAAGCGTTGCCACGATGAAAATTTTCATGTGGTTGGCTGTGCATCATAGGTGTCTTACCGCGAACAACCTGGAACACAGAGTGGGGCCTTCCAATGGCTCATTCCCTCTTTGCCTTTCAGATGACCGCAGACATCTCTTTGTGCATTGCCATTTCACCTAGTAGGTCTGGAGGCTCTTCAGAGGCTGGACTGGAGCAAATTTCCAAGGGCCAGATGATCAATTCAGAAGCACCGAGGATTGTTGGTTGTGGTCCAGGGCGGCGATCCCGAAAGAGATGCGCCATAACTTCGACACCATTGCCATTCTGCTGCACTGGAGAATTTGGAAGGAGCGTAATTCGTGGATTTTCGATCTAAGTCACCAAT
This sequence comes from Triticum aestivum, assembly GCF_018294505.1. NCBI lineage: Eukaryota > Viridiplantae > Streptophyta > Magnoliopsida > Poales > Poaceae > Triticum > Triticum aestivum. Next base: position 693,077,936 of record NC_057800.1, read on the forward strand.
ACTGCAGACAAGGTACAATGAAATGATATGCAAGTTTTGTGTATTCGCGAAAATACTGCAGACAGGGTTCTTGTCTTCTCAACATAGTGCGGGAAGACATCAGAGTGTGGACAGCTGCGGGTTGCACCTGTGACCTTCCTGCATCTGTCTAGCTAGTTCCTGGGAGCTCGCCTCCTCTGGTGTTTTTCCTCCTTTTCTTCTCTTGTTCGGCGGCCTTGTTCAGTGGATTTCCAGCTATAGTCCGCCTAGACTGTTTCCTGCTATACCCTTTCCCATAGTCTAATAAGATTCGGCCAATGGCCCTTGGAGAAAGAAAATTGCTTTTTCTCACTGCCCAAAACAAACCCATGCTGTAAAAAAGTATGCATTTCAGGGGCTACAGAACAGATGAGGGACTGGTACATGCGCTTATTCTCCTTGTTCGTTGATACCTGCATGGCCAGCTCGAGCCTCTGGTCGTCGTAGTTGTGGCCTTGTGGAGAACCGGGAGGCAGCCACCCGTACCAGCACCACGCGTCGTGGAAAGTTTGTTGGCACGAATGTTGTCGTGGAAAGTTTGTTGGCGCGAATGTTAAGATGACATATAGAGAATTTTCTTAGATATAACCACGAGCCAACAGTTCTGACATAGCCTTTGATTTCAGAAATATTTGTGGCAAACTAAAACAAATGGAATTTTAGTTTTCAATTTGGCCAAATGGTCGGAACTTTTGGTATGAACTCGACTTCAATCCAACAACAAGATAAGGAAATTACACAAAAGTTTGAAACTGGCTCATTTTTTTTGTATTGCTGAAATATTTCAACCGAAATGCAAAATTAACTCTTTACAAGATTGATACCTCGGCACTGAAATGTTAGAAGCGAACCAATAGCCCGCTCAAACAAATGGTTCAGAAATGATTACATCAAAACAAATGGCCACACAGCAAAGCTTGACGCTACAGGCTTCCCCTAACCGATGAATCAGAAATCCATCTCTCAACTTTGTACATCATGCGCTCACACAACTTCGTGTTTCCGCAGTCAATGAACATTTCCTCAAGAACCATGGCGTTATCGGTGAAGAATTTTATCAGCTTGGCGCCAAGACCATTCGCCGCCCCAAGCAGGAAGTGCAAGCCCACTCTCACCAAAGAGCTGCCTAATCAGTCAAAAGTGTGCTGGCTCAAGCCAGGTGAGGGAGTCCTGAATTAGGGGGTGTTCAGATAGCCGAATTATACCTTCAGCCGGACTCCTGGACTATGAAGATACAAGATTGAAGACTTCGTCCCGTGTCTGAAAGGGATTTTCCTTGGCGTGGAAGGCAAGCTTGGCGATACGGATATTCAGATCTCCTACCATTGTAACCGACTCTATGTAACCCTAACCCTATCCGGTGTCTATATAAACCGGAGGGTTCTAGTCCGTAGGACAACATACACATCAACAATCATACCATAGGCTAGTTTCTAGGGTTTAGCCTCTCTGATCTTGTGGTAGATCAACTCTTGTATTACCCATATCATCAATATTAATCAAGCAGGACGTAGGGTTTTATCTCCATCAAGAGGGCCCGAACCTGGGTAAAACTTCGTGTCCCCTGCCTCCTGTTACCATCCGGCCTAGACGCACAGTTCGGGACCCCCTACCCGAGATCCGCCAGTTTTGACACCAACATTGGTGCTTTCATTGAGAGTTCCTCTGTGCCGTCGCCGTCAGGCCAGATGGCTTCTACGATCATCAATGGCGATGCAGTCCAGGGTGAGACCTTCCTCCCCGGACAGATCTTCGTCTTTGACGGCTTCGCACTGCGGGCCGATTCACTTGGCCATCTAGAGCAGATCGAAAGCTATGCCCCTGGCCGTCAGGTCAGATTCGGAAGTTTAAACTACACGGCCGACATCCGCGGGGACTTGATCTTCGACGGATTCAAACCACTGCCATGCGCGCCGCACTGTCACGACGAGCATGATCTAGCTCTGCCGCCGAACAGAGCTCTGGAGGCCGCACCTGCATCGGCTCCGACCCCTAGTTCGGAGCCGACCGCGCCGATCGAGGATGGGCGGTTGGACGCCACCTCGGGGGCTGCGAGCCCAACGGCGGTTGAGCCGAACACCAGCCCCATACTCTGCAAGACTCGTGACTCCATGGAGCCGGATTCTTCTCCGGACTCCGAACCCTCCGCGCCCCTGCCGAGCGAATCTGATTGGGCACCGATCATGGAGTTCACGGCCGCGGACGTCTTTCAACACTCGCCTTTCGGCGATATCCTGAAATCACTGAAGTCTCTCTCTTTGTCGGGAGAGCCCTGGCCGGACTATGGTCAGCAAGGTTGGGGTACGGACGATGAAGAAATTTAAAACCCACCCACCACCCACTTTGTAGCCACTGTCGATAACTTAACCGACATGCTCGACTTCGACTCCGAAGACATCGACGGTATGGACACCGATGAAGGAGATGATGAAGAACCAGCGCCCACTAGGCCCTGGAAAGCCACCTCATCATATGACATATACATGGTGGCCACCCCAAAAGAGGGAGAGGGCGATGGAACAGCGGAGGATGACCCCTCCAAGAAACAGCAAAAGCGCCGGCGTCAGCGACGCCGCTCAAAATCCCGCCAACACAAAAACGGCGATTCCAGCACGGGAGATAATAATACCCCGGAAAGCGCCGAAGAACATCCCCCGAGCAAGATTTAGCACAAGAGGATGGAGAAACCAGCCCTCATGAGAGAGCGGCCGACAGAGAGGTCGAGGACAATAATGGTATGCCTCCCTCCGAAGACGAGCACTAGTGCAGAACCGGGCAATAGCACCGGTTCGTAAGGCCCTTTAGTGCCGGTTCCATAACCGGCACTAAAGTGTGGTCACTAAAGGCCCCCCCTTTAGTACCGGTTCAGCACGAACCGGTGCTAAAGGGAAACCACGTGGCACGAGCCGGCTCCGGGGGCCGGGAGCCCTTTAGTACTGGTTGGTAACACCAACCGGTACTAAATGTTTGTGGGTTTTTGTTTTATTTTGTATTTTTCAATTAAATTTGTGTTATCAATTTAATTTAGGATTGTTTTACGTTATAATGAGTTGTAGTCGTCATCATCATCATCATCATCATCATCGCATATTAATAAATAAATAAACTCTAGCTAGCTAAAAATCATCGTAGTCGTCTAATTACCACTATTTAATCATCATAGTCATTATCGCTAGCTATCTAATCATCACCAACACTGGCTAGCTTAAAGAGGAAACATTCACTTTCTAACAAAAGCAAAGATATCATCGAGTTCAACATAATCATCACCAACATCAAAGTTCAGGACACGGACATGAGACACTAATTAAGAGCATGAACTAGTGTTGCTCCCTCTCAGGTAGAATAGCATAGAACATGTATAGCTCTCCTGATTCATCATACTGGAGCATGCAGATGAATCTGTCTCCTAATCTTGGGTTGCGCTTCTCCTTGCTGCCCCCTAGTACTTCTCTGCGATCGTTAACAATTTTGCTCCAATCTTTCACTATTAAGCATTCTTCGCTTTCAGAAATCCTGAATGCACTCATGTGCAATGTAGGATATCTTGACCGTAAGCTAACCATTGACATGTCATCTTTAGTCTCGATCCACTGAGGCACAACTGTCATCGGAAGTCCCTGTTGAAGAACATCGTATAGTAATTAATATACTAAGCAATGAAAGTTTAGCTTTAAAAATAATGTATGCAAAAGATGCACTAATTAAGGACAAATAGTTAAAATCTTACCATCTTTCGATTATAGATGTGACCGTAGTTCAATACGATCACCATTGGTCGCACGTTTTGAGTACTAACATTTCTAAGTTCAGGAAAAACATTTGTCTTGACAGTATTAAGATCCTCAAGCCATGAAATATAATGACTTATCTCCTCGCAGTTTAGTTGAGCCCCGGGGCAGTAGTAGGTCCTGTCTACCAAGTGCCGGACATGTTTGCTTGAACCGAAATAAGCTGACAATACAAATTAGTTGTCAACTATTTTTGAATAAACTGTATCAAAGACATAAACATATGCATGCATGATTGAGAAAAACTCACATAATGGTAGAACTGGAGGTGTTTGCACATCGACCCAGATGTCTATATTACCTTCAATATCATCTTCTGGACGAATATCAAAGGTGACAACCATACCAGGCTCAAATGCATAAGCCTTGCATAGTACTTGCCAAGTTTTGCATTCAAAATGGGTGTATGTGTCTCCATTATATAATTTGACGTTGAAAGTATACCCATGCTCCGTCTTCAAGTAAACTCTTTTTACCTCCATATCATCTATAGCACTAAAACCTACCTTATCCAAAACAAAAATTCTTGCATGGCAGAGGATGCGCTAGTAGAATAGTGAAAATTTAAATTTATAAGTTGAAGCAAATGAAGCATAAGTTTTGCATTCAAATAATAATTGCCAAAGTGACTTACTGTATCAACTTCGAATGTCTCATCCAGCTTGATGCTGAAGCGCCTACCATCAACAAGGAAATTTCTGTCGCACAGGCCGCGTTGGTCTTCACAGTGTTCGCACATAATGAAATCTTTTTCTTCGTCAGATGACATTTCCTATGTTCATATAGGTGAAACATTAAACACCTATTACTATCTAACATTAATTAATATCTAGCCAAATATATATTCATCTAACATTTGACATTAATATATCTAACTTTTCTATCTAATTCATCTAACATTCGACATTAATCTAACATTTATATAAACTCAAAATATATAAAAAATTAAATAAACAGAAAAACTCATTAACAAATAATATTTTAATTAGATCATTAAATCTCAGATACCTAAATTTTCTTACTAAAAATAAACTAGTTATATTAATTATTGAACTAGTTCAAATCTCATATACCTAAATAAACTAGTTATATTAATTATTGAACTAGTTCAAATCTCATATACCTAAATAAACTAGTTCGATAATTTTCTTACTAAAAATAAACTAGTTATATTAATTATTGAAGTAGTTCAAATCTCATATACCTAAATAAACTAGTTCGATAATTTTCTTACTAAAAATAAACTAGTTATATTAATTATTCAACTAGTTCAAATCTCTAGTTCGACAATTTTCTATCTAGCTAATTCATCTAACATTCGACATTAATCAAACATTCGATCATCTAATTAACTTTTCTAAAAAACAGAAAATAAGTAAAAAAAAAGTGTGTGTGTGTATGTGTGTGTGTATGTATATATGCATGTGTATGTATGTGTGTGGCCCCGTACGCCGCCGCCCCGTATGTACGAGCGGGGGCGCCGGCGTACGGGGCGGGGGCGGCGGCGTACGTACGGGCGGGGGCGCCGCCATACGGGCCGGGTGCGACGACGACGGACGGCGGCGCGGCGGGTATACGCGAGAGCGGGAGACGTATGGGACCGCGGCGGGACGACG
>NC_057800.1:693083850-693085117 GCF_018294505.1 Triticum aestivum
GGCGACGACGACGGGCGGCGGCGGGGACAGCGACGACGACGGGCGGCGGCAGGGACAGCGACGACGACGACGGACGACGGGCGACGGGCGGCGAGGACGGGTTCGAGCGGCGCGCGAGAGGTTGGAGACGAAGGAAGTGGGGAGATCTAACTGAATTTTCGTAAGTGTTGTATATATAGGAAAGGCCTTTAGTACCGGTTGGAGCCACCAACCGGTACTAAAGGCCAACTTTGGCTAGGCCAAGAGGCGGGAAGAGCAGGCCTTTAGTACCGGTTTGTGGTTCCAACCGGTACTAAAGGGTGGTCTTTAGTACCGGTTGGAGCCACCAACCGGTACTAAAGGCCTCGCGCTGCCACCCCAAAGTTTAGTCCCACCTCACCGGGCGAAGGGCAGCTGCACTGATTTATAAACCCAGCCGCGGCTACCTCTTCGAACTCCTCTATATAGCAGGCTTCTGGGCCTAATTAATTAGGGCGCGCTGCCCTGTGAGCCTGCTGGCCCTTCTGGGCCTGCATTTGCACACCCTAGGTCTGGCAGGCCCACTGGACAGCGCGCCAACAAATTTTTATATAGTTTTTTCTTTTCTGCATTATTTATTTTCTTCTATTTATTTTTGAGTAGTTTTTTATATAGTTTTTTCTTTTCTACATTATTTATTTTCTTCTATTTATTTTTGAGTAATTTTTTTGTATAGTTTTTTATTTTCTGCATTATTTCTTTTCTTCTATTTATTTTCTTCTGGAAATTGAATGTTGCATACTGAACAATTAGGTAAATGACCGAAAAACAACAAATGATGTCAGAACATGTTGGAAATTGATGACGTCGCTTTGAATGCTGCATACTCAACACAAAAGAAGTCCGAAGTTCAAATAAGTTTAAAAAACATTGAAGTTGGCCGTGTAACAGATGAGTTCTCGTCCGAAACCCTGATACTCCGAAAGAGTTTGTCCAGTTTGTACACGAAGTGCGTCCAGTTTTTGCCATGACCCTCTCTACTCTTTCGCGCATGCTATGTGGGTGATATGATGATACCATGCCAAGTTTCAACATTTTCAGGATTCATTTTGTAGTGATTTTCAATTTCATGGTCATTTAGCTCTCTAAAACAATTAGGTAAATGCTCGAAAAACAATAAATGATGTCAGAACATGTTGGAAATTGATGACGTCGCTTTGAATGCTACATACTGAAAACAAAAGAAGTTCGGAGTTCAAATAAGTTTTAAAAACATTGAAGTGGCCGTGTAACAGATGAGTTCTCGTCC